>NW_007728145.1:133270-217950 GCF_000696425.1 Galeopterus variegatus | reverse complement strand
AGGGCGGGCAGGAAAAAAAAAAAAAAAAAAAAAAAGGGTAAATTTCTCCTTCCTTCTTTCCCCTTTTGTTCTGTTTGGGCCCTCAATGAATAGGGTGATGCTCACCCACACAGGAAGCAATCTACTTTACTGAATCCACCAACTACTCCAATGCTAATCTCATTCTGAAATACCCTTGCAGATATATCCTGAAATAATATTTGATCTGAACATCCCATGACCAGTCAAGTTGATACATCATTCAACCATCTTTAGACAATATAAGTAAAGGTAAAGAATCCATCCATCAAGATCGTAAATGAGGACAAAATCCCTTCAGAGAATGCTATCGGACTGCTGTGGCATTTTCCCAACATATACTCTAAGAAATGGAGAGGGGATTTTCACTTTTTTTCAAGCCAGACGGTTTTTAATGGCTTACTAAGACAGTAATAAAGAAGTCACTAGAAGTTTGGAAAGCACTAATTTCTGTTATAACCCATGCTTAGAAAACTGCTTCCTATTTAGTGGAGAGTAGAGTGGAATAAATTGAAAGGCAGAGCACTGTCTTTGAAGAGAGAACAAAGTTTGTGGTTTCTTGTGATCATGATGTGGGTCACACAGGGAAGAAGCCATTAAGCACGTGGTTTTAAAAGACCTACCATCCAAAGGATCACTCTGCTAGGGATAAAATGACATTAACAGAAAGAAGCTGCTGCCATTCTTTTGGATGAAGTTCAACATCACATGTAGCTAATCATAAAGAAGACACTGAAACAAAGAAGCTGCAGCAGATATTAGTCGAAGGGAAATCTACAAAGAGTGCCTCAGATGTTCCCTAAAGAATATCAGCATGAGCACAAATGCTAGATCATGACAGTTTCCGACAAGTAAGATCTATCTTGTTTCTTACTTCTCCCTCTGAAATATTTCTAGCTGAGGGCAATCTCACAGACTGTTCCCGCCAATCCCTTACTGCCAAGACTAGTTACAGATGCTAGCACCACCTGTAATGTTAGACAAACAATTTTTGTAACCACCTCCTAACCTGATTGGTCTCTTTTTCTTTGTAGGCCCAACTTCTTTGTTTCTCTGTAATGCTTCCCAAGGAATTTGAAACATTTTCTGGGCTGCAGTCCCTCGATTTGGCACAAATAAACTCTGTTGTTTAAGCTGTGCCTCAGTTTTTTTCCAGGTCCACAACTCAAAACCAGCCCAAATACTGGTACTCGAAGCATCTGACTTAACATGTAAGTGCTTGCCTTAGAAAAATAGTGTATACCTAGTGTAATTAACAATTTGTCCTTGAAAACCCTTCTACTATGTACTCCAACCTGGGCATGAAAACAGTAACATACAGTGTCATGATATGATTGAACTGATCATATGATGTCCCCTAACTTAAGTATGGGAAGGCAAAAAATAGAAAATTACCTCAATAATTTAGGGGACTAAGAAGAATTGAAGATGGACACAAGTTTTCTTGTTTCTATGTGGATTCTTGGGTTACTAGCCTATGGGTTAATGGTTACAATCTGAGGGGCACCTCCAATAGGAGCAACTAGGGGTGTTTGGGGTGGGGAGAGGATTTTAAACTGTGGGTAGCATTCAGGAGATTGAAAACAGCTTATTTGTGCTTCTGGGGAAAAGACAAGGTTTATCAAAGTAATCTATAGGAGAGAATTAAGCCTCTGGTCAATTGATTCTGGCAATGTAGGAAAAACATTATTACAGTGGGAATTAAGAACCACCAGAGTTATATTTTAGGCTACTTGATAATAACAATGCATGTTAATGCACATGTTCTTTTCTAACAATTAAAGGACATGATTAAACTTATTATTAATTCATCAGGCCAGCAAGGCCCTCTAACCTAATACCAAAGTAAAGATACTCACTGAGGCAAAAGTAACTAAAAAGGATTTCAGGAAATCTCTCTATCTCTACCTTTATCTATATTTCTACCTATGTTTAATTAGTTAGTTTTCCCCCCACATCCACAGAGCAGAAATGCTTACAGATATAGCTACAGTTTGAAAGAAAGTGATCCGAAATGCTGGGCACCAATCAAGCTTTATTAAAGGAAAAGAATCTGCTGGGCTGCACCCAATGCGGAGGGCAGACACCAGCATCGGGGCGGGAGGGCTTATATAGGTTGTAAGGAAGGCTGACGTAATCAGGGAGGGGTTTGGTGCTGGTGTGGAGGAGTTTCTATTTCTCAGAAACCATGAGGTTTCTTGTAAAGGAAAGGCTGGCAGCCATTTTGTGCTGAGTGTGTGTAAAATGGTGCTGGTCACATCCAAGATGGCACCAGTCACATCCGAGATCCATCCTTTCTGCCTTTTAAGTATAGAGAGAAGGAAAAAGGGGCAAAGGTCTCATTCTTCTGAAGCTACTTCCTGCTGGAGATGGGCAAAGATATGAAAAAATAAAACAATTAGGTGGCAGGGTATTGGTTTCATGTGGGGAGGCTGCATTCTTCTGGGAAGGGCCAACTGTTCTCAGGGGCTGATATCCTCCTCCCAGGAACAATTTGGTAGCCTTTTGGTTGGTGAAATCCTGCATATGTTCCTGTAAGAAACTAGAGGAACACTGAAAGAGGCAGGGACCAAGAAGAAGGATAAGTCCCATCATGGTCAGGGGTCCGACGTGTTTTGTCCTGAAGCCCCCCCCCCCATTGCTATAGCCTAGGTGAGTGGTTTGGGTGAAGCAGAAATGTTTCTGTTGGGGGGGGGGACTGGACTCCAGCAGAATCCCCTTTGGAAAGAACTAACCAGTAGTTTTTACCCCCATAAGAACATGATGTGGCCGTTGTCTGGTCATAGCATGTTTTAGGAACGTGTGTCAGGGATGTGAATGTGTCCTGTAGGGTTCCCCTGAAGATTCTGGGTGGCTGACCCGGGAGGTTGGAAAGTGTCCTTCCACCCACCAAGACCTTGGTTATACGTTGTGAGCAGGGTGTGGCATGTGTCTCTGTTAGGAAAAGAAGCAGGAGGAAGAGAAAAGGCAAGTGTTCCAGGGCTGAGAGGTTGAGAGGTTGCATAGTAGGAAAAAGGAGTAGAGGGTAACCTTGTCAGGGGTGTAATCGCAGAGGGAGCCCTGCCAGGCTAACTCAGTTACCCACTCAAGGATGTCTTCAACACTGGAGGTGGCACGTCGGGACCAGTCTTGGAGCAGCTCCTGTGTGAAGGACGTGAAGCGGCCTGCAAGAGTGAGAGGATAATCGCCGGGGGAAAGATCATCCTTCTTCTGGGATTGGGGGAAGCGTGGAGGTCCTGGAGATTTTAAATTTTGTGGGTCCTAAAATGGACGAAGTGTAAGAAGGTGTTGGGTTGCAGATTGAGCAGAGGGATCCCTCTGGCTTGGTGTTAACAGATTCTTTGGGTAAAGTCTCAGGTGCTAGTTTTACCAAGGATAAGTGATACCAAGGGGCCTTTCCCAGTACCTTTACTGCCGTGGGGGTGGTGAGAAGTGCTGTATAAGGCCCTTCCCGACATGGTGAGAGGGGCTCTGGGACTTGGGTTTTAATATAAACTTGCTGTCCCAGGCTCAGTTTAAAGTCTGAGGGGGTGGTGGGGAAAGGATGAGGTAATAGAAGGTTGGCCTGTTCCTGAAGAAGATCCCTAATGAGCGAAAGAGCAGGGAGATAGTGGCCTAAAGGCGATGAGCTGGAAGGGAGAGGTGTGAGAGGGAAGCTCAAAGGGTTGAGGCCAGTGGGTTTGTGGGGGGCAGCTTGCAAGCGAGTGAGTGCTAGAGGGAGAAGTTGGGTCCAAGGGAGGTGAAGTTCCACGGACGGCTTGGTGACATGTTTTTATGAGGTGATTGGCTTTTCTACTTTGCCTGATGACTGAGGCTGATATGGTATACGTAAGTCCCATTCGATATGTAATGGCTGTGCTGTGAGTTGTGTAATCTGGGAAATGAATGTCGGGCCATTACCAGACTGGAGGCTGGTGGGCAAGTCAAAGCAAGGAATGATTTCTGAGGTGAGAGCATGTGTCACTGCTGTAGCATCCTCTGAAGTGCAGGGAAAAGCCTCAATCCAACCTGAAAAAGTATCTGATGGATTTTGGACACGACCAGTGCCATTGTGCACACAATAAGCACAAAACAGCTGCTATCCTTGTCTTCCACTCAGGCACCAAGCCCTTCCCCTCTTCCCTTTACAGGAAGCCTCCTGACTTAAACAGAAACCCTTTGGCTTCTGCAAGCATGCAATTCTCCACCCTGGTTGCATGGTTTCTGCATTAACATAATACCCCTCCTTGTTGGTATCAGCCAGCTCTTGGTGTACTATGTAAGGTCCTCAACCCCACATCTGGTGCTGTCTTCCATTTTCGAGGGCAGCCCCAGGCTGCCCCCCACTTTGGGTGCATCCCGGCAGATTCTTTTTCTTTAATAAAGCTTGAACGGTACCCAGTGTCTTGGCTCACTTTCTTTCATTATGGTGATGAAACCCGGGAAGGGTTTTGGCCAATGTTGTTGGATGATCCCCTCTCTCTTGGGGTGATTGGCCCTCGGCCACCCTTCCCTGACCTGCTGAAACTGGGTGCCTACAGGACTCTCTCCTTTTTGCTATTTCAGACCAATGCATCCAACATTGGCCTCAGTTCAGGGTGAGTCAGTGGGTCAGTCTTCTCTCATGGCATGGCTCCCCCGACCCACTTGCTCTCTCATTCTCAAAGCCCAGGCACCAGGCCCAGCCACTGGACTTGCATAGGTCAGCCACCTGAGGTCTCAATTTCCATGTATTGGTGTCAAAAATAGGTCCAATAAGCAACAATAACTCTCCTTATTGTTGCACAGAGGGAGGGCACAGAGGAGGGGCCCGAGACCTCAGAGAATGGCTTGAAACCCAAGGGTATATCCTGAAACCCAAACCCACGGAAGCTGAGCTCTCCTATCTCAGTAGGGTGGAACAAAGAATGCTGGCAGCAATGTATGTCAGGAATGATTGCTTTCTGCATAATCTCTAAAATTATAGTATTAATAAATGAGGTAAGAAGGTGTTATGGACTGAATTGTGTCCACCTGCAACTCATATGTTGAAGCTGTATATGGCAATTGGATGTTTAGGGAAGTAATTAAGATTAAATAGATTAAATGAGGTCATAAGAGTGGGCCATTTGATAAGACTGGTTTTCCAAAAAAGAGGAAGAGATGTCAGAGATCTCACATTCTCTCTCTCTCTCTCTGTGAGTGTACAGAGAAGAGGCCATATGAGGACACAGCTGGAAGGCAGTCATCTGCAAGTCAGGAAGAGAAGCCTCACCAGAAACCAACCCTGAGGGCATCCTGATGGACTTGTAGTTTCCAAAATGGTGAGAAAATGCATTGCTCATGTTTAAGCTGCTCAGTGTGTGGTATTTTGTTATGGAAGCTCAAGCAGACAAATAGAGAGGTAAGAGAAGATAACCTCCTCTTTAAAGAAGACCACACTATGCAAGTGCTTGCCACAAACTGAGAATTAGCTGTGCACTGATTTCCAGTTGCAGACCAAGAAAGAGCACTTAAAGATTCCAATACAAGATGGGAAATAGACAAAGGGAAGCCACCAAGGAGCCCTTTGCTGAGCACTGTGTTTGGCTTATCTCGCCCTATTTAAATTAGAGAGAAAAATCGACATAAGATTTATTACAAGTAATTTATAATAAAATAGTCTTTAAATCATCCTAAGCTTAACAAAATTTATCTTTTTAAATGAGTAAGTATAGCAGCATCCAAAAGGAAATTTTAGGAGTATGTATGGAATTCTTAATAGAATGTTAAAAATAATAGAGCCTTCATGTAAACAGGAGAACAAAAACAATGAAATATGTGAAAATAAAGAGACAGATAAAATGGAAATAATTACAAATAAATTTAACACGAAATGCCAGAAATTAAGTCAACAATTAATGTACTTGATGTTGTAAAAAGCTGGATCTGTGTTACAGAAGACAAACTTGAGACGTTATTCCAGAGGGTAGAGTTAAGAGACAAATACATAAATAGAATGAAGGTGAGAATAACTTCAAGGACAAAGAATTAGGTCATTGTAGAGATTAATTAGTATTAGAAAAGAAGATACGGCTCAAATAAATACGAGGTGTTTTTTATTTCTAAAAAGTTGCTTAAAAATGTGTTTCAGATGATGTGAAATTAACAGAATGGGTAAGCCATATTACAAAAAGCTGTCTCATCTTTATTGTAACTAAAACTGGATAAATTCAAATATAATAAACATATAACAGGCTACATTAGTCATAACAATTCTCATGATGACTTAAAGTACTAGTTCTAAAATAATGATATGTTTCTAGTTCTACAAGATGTTAACCAAACAAACAAAAAAAGAAGTGAAACCAAAACCAACAACAACAAAAAAATAAAGGGGGAATTTTTTGACAAAAGAATGGAAACATAATATAAAGTTTTTATCTTGATGTCAGAGTTACTCTAAGAAGTTTTCTAGTAAAGAAAGCCTGGTTACTGTGGTTGGCCCAGTGTATTCCAATTTACTTGCCACAGAAACTCTTTTTTAGATTAGAAAACATTCAGCTACAAGTAATAGAACAAATATTAGAAGGATATAATTCAAAAGAGTAATGAATATTTCTGGACATTGAATTATGAGTGACTTAATTGTCTTCTTTTTGGCAATCCACATTTCAACATATACCGATTATTCCAAAATTTCTCTCATAAGCATGCATAAATTTAAAGTATAATAAGTAAATACCATAAAAAAATGAAAATGTTTAGCAGGGAAAACCAGTGCTGTGAACTGGTGCTGAATCAATAGTTTGAAATGGAGTTAAGATATGCTGTACGATTTGAGTGTGTGTTGATGTGGAGATTAGAAGCTATTCTTGAACTAGCACAGAATAAACATAACTAAAAGGATAGTTCAGCAACATGTGGGTAACGGGTAGGAGAAAAGTGTTAGGAAGAAAAGGTGGGAACACATTTTAGAGGCTCTTAAAAACCTGGATTTGACGATGCAATCTCAATCAAAATACCACCAAGTTATTTTGTAGATACTGACAAACTGACTCTAAAGTTTATATATAGAGAGGGAAAAGACCCACAATAGCTAACACAATAGTGATGAAAAGAGCAAAGTTGTAGGACTAAAACTACCCATCTTCAAGGCTTCCTAATCAAGAGGATTAATTAGCTTTTTACTTATATGTTGCTCTAATTCTAACAAGCCAATTAATAGTTGATACTGAATAAAAGGATACATATTTACTTTTTCAGTCTTCATTTTCTTGCATAATATAAAATCATTATAGAGTTTCACCAATGCTAATGTCAAAAAGGTGACATTCTTTAAAATGCTCCTTTATCTAAGATTGTAATTTCTTGGCTTAAAATTTAAATCCATTAGCATGTTTATGTTTGAGTTTTATATTGAACATTTCACAACAGATTTAATGTCACTATAAAAGCTTTCTGGTGCTAAAATTATACTTATTCATGTTAAATGATAGTTATCTACTGCTGCAAGATATACATTAAATAACAATTCATAAGCTTTAAAAAGAGCTCCCCCTCTGTGGATATTAATATGTACTCTAATAATGACATACATATGAATATTAACATGTACATTTATTGTGAGGGCTAAATTTTCCTGGTATCCTTTGATACATTTAAATATATTTTCCCTCAATATTTGAGTTGGTGTTATGTTCTTCATTATTGTCCCATCTTCTCTTTTTGTCTGGTTTCTAGTTTTCTATTTTACATGCTTGTTTAGGTGCCTAATCTAGATAGCTGAGGAGGCATACTACTGGGAATTTTCTTGGAAGCACAGAATCTGCTACAAAGTTACAATCATGTTCACAGGGCTCTATACTGGAAGAATCTCAGCAATTATTATTAATATGAGCACGAGCAAATATCCATGTTCATCATAAAAAAGATGTAATAATTCTTGCTTCAAACACTGTCTTCACTAACTTGACGTTTATAATTAATTTAGTGTCCATCATCCTTTAGTTACATGGAAAAGTCATCCTCAATGTCTCATTTTTTTAATTTGATGCTTTAAAGGCTGTCAGTTTAATTCTATTTATGATTGTTAAAAAAAGACAAAAATTGTTAAGATGATTACTCTGTGTAAATTCAGTCAACAATTTTCTGAGACCACTTGTTCAGTGTCACCTAAAAATGGTAATCCTGTCATGGCGTTGTCATAGTTATTTAAAATTTACGTAAATTTTTTTATTTAAAAATATAAACAACGGGCCGGCCCGGTGGCGCACTGCTACAGTGCGCCGCTTGGGAGCGTGGCGGCGCTCCCGCCGAGGGTTCGGATCCCACATACAGACCAGTTCCCGCTCACTGGCTGAGCGAGGTGCGGGCACAACACCGAGGGTTGCGATCCCGTTGCCGGTCCCGGTCTGGTACGGGCGCGACGCTGAGGGTTGCGATCCGTTGCTGGACACGAAAAAAGACAAAAAGGAAAAAAAAATATAAACAACTTTTTGTTGTTCTAAAAACCTAAAAGTGGTTGAATTAATGCAATTTTAATTTATGTTAGTGAACAGCAACATATTGTAAAGTAAAAATATTTACCTGATAAAATCAATAAAACATTTTTCCTTGAAGCTAGAATTTATTAAAACACATGATGTCATGTATTTTTCATGAGCCCTCCAAAATTATCAATTGATATGGATTATTACTTAAGTACTAAAAACATTTCTGATAACTTATGAATATGTACAAAAATGTTAATAGGCAAAAGGATTTTCTTCTGGCATACTAATATAGACAGAAGAGATTAATATTAATAAAAACAGAATACTAAACATTTCAAAAACTGTACATGATCTTCATGCTAGAGTTTCATTCTCAAAGTTTTTCATACATCTCTTTGTTCCCTACAATTAAAAATTTTTAAACATTACTAAAATATTCTCAGCATTCCAATTACCGTCCATCAGAGTTGAGATCAGAACCAGACTTTTTACCATGGTCTTCAAAAGATTTCAACAACAAGCACATTACTGTCTTAATCTGTTTCGGCTGCTATAATAAAATACCATAAATTGGATAGTTTATAAAAAATTAGAAATTTGTTTCTCACAGTCCTGGAGGCTGGGAAGTCCCTGATCAAGGAGCTGGCAGAGTTGGCATCTGGTGAGGACCCACTTTCCAGGTCATAGATGGTGCCCTCTTACTGTAACCTCACGTGGTGGAAAAGGCAAGGTGGTTCTGTGTGATCTCTTTGATAAGAGAACTAATCTCAATCATGAGGGCAAAATTGTAATGTTGGAAGAGTAGCCTTCAGAACATGTCTGTCGCAATCTCTACATCTGTGTAACAGAGCTGCCCTTGCCAAATGCACCCTGTCTCCTTATGTGGACCCCAACCCATGAGCTGTCTTAGTTCCTTCCACTGCTACGACTCATACATATGAGCCTTACCTTATCTACACCCATCTCTCTAGTCACCAACTAAATTAAACTTTCCTAAATCCTACACAACTGACATATTAAATACAGCTCTAATTGTCATATTCATTTTTACTCAGAAGGAAATGGCTAATTCTTCTCAAAACTAACCTAAATATTATTAGAAATTTTTAATGCCTGGAAGGATATTCTGGGTTGTCAGAGGAAGAATTTTGAGGAGAGGAGAACAACTTCTTGAATTCTGTATTTGGGTCCTCTAGGAAGCAAATGCCAAGGAGATAGAAGTAGAAGTTTATTGGGAAGAATGTCCGTGAAAATAAGTGGAGAGAAACAGACTTAGGCAGGGAGAAACTTAAGCCATTGGTGGAGGTCTGACAGATCTGAAAGAAGATGGGGGAAGAAGGAAGATTCAGTAGAGAGAGCCTGAGACTGAGGTGCAGCTCTGAGAATGTCTTGGCCAGCATGATGGGGAGCCCCAACATAAAGATCACCTCGAGAGGTGCTGCATGTTGGGCAGAAATTGCCAGGCCTCAGCTACTGCACAGTGTCGCTCATCGGCTGGAAAAGGCCAAGGAAGGAGATGCCCTTGACTTGAACCTTGTGGTGGATTCTTCAAGGTGCTGTTGGCCGGAGGCTATTAGCTAGATGTACTACTCATAGCAGGGTCTCACTTACAGAGACATCTAAACAAATTGGCTGCACACGTGGTAGTGATTGAGATGTTTATTTAAATATAGCACACGTGGTAGTGATTGAGATGTTTATCCAATAAAAATGCCATCATATTCCTATGATTGGACTGCTAAATTTGTAGTGTTTGTTCCTAGTACATATTCTTTACTCTTGAAGGGGATATATGGTAATATCATGTGCACATAAATAGCTTCAATATAAGCCTACATTTTTTTTAATAAAAATCCTAAGAAAAGATAATATAAATGTAGGATGTATAAGTGTTACGACAATTTAGGCAAACAGAATAAAGTGAAATCCCTACTAAATGGTTTGTATCCTTCTGGAGCATTAGGTTTTCAAAATATCTCTGAACGATGAAAGAGCTTGAATCATTTCTGCTTAGTAATCAGCAGGGATTAATGTAGCCCAGAGGCACAGTCGTCTGGCATGTGGTACAAGGTGCAATGGGGTTGGCCAGCAATCACCCAGGAGGAAAGGGCTCCGGCGGACTAAGGTCTAACACCACCAGTGCCTTTCTTTACGTTTTTCCTGTTTAACCTGCCTATTGCACGACAAGCTCTCCATAAAAGCCGAGAAGACTTGTATATAATGTACAAGACAAGATGAAAGCAGAAAGAAAAAAAATAGCAGGTAAACAGATAGGATCTAAAATGAGGCTAACAATATGAACAGTCTGAACACATCATAAAATAGTCATGAAAAAGTGACAGGCAAAAATATAGCATGAGGTAAACGACCTAAAATGAGGGTAGCAATATGGAGAAAAGTCTGAACACGTCATAAAATAGAGTCATCAGGGAGTGACAGGCTCACAATCAATTCTTGCCTCTGAGAGATAATGACCTTCACATCAACACTCTCCCCACGACCATCTCGGGAAGTTCTTTTATTCACTGTGCTTTCTATTGAATATGGTATCTTCTTTATTAAACATGATAATACATGTACGATGCTGAGAGCAGTGCATAGTGGATGACAAACATTGTATAAATGTAATCTGCTATTAAACATAGTAGTGCTAAAGGCATGGTAGATGTGATGGTTAATTTTTAGGTGTCAACTTAACTGGATTAAGGAATTCCTAGAAAACTGGTAAAGCATGACTTCTGGGTGTGTCTGTAAGGCTGTTTCCATAGGAGATTGGTGCATGAGCAGGTGGACTGAGTGGGGAAGATCTGCCCTGAATGTGGGCAGCCACCATCAAATTGGCGGGGGGCCCAGACAGAGTGAAAAGGAAGAGGAAAGACAAATTCTCTCTTCTTTTCCTGCCCTTGGACATCAGAACTCCAATTCTCTGGCCTCAGGACTTGGTGACTTGTACCAGCAGTCTCCCTGTGTTCTCAGGCCTTTTGTATTGGACAGAGAGTTACAGCACCAACTTCCCTGGTTCTGAGGCTTTCAGACTTGGGTCTGCAGCACTACTGTCATCCCAGGTATCCAGCCTGCAGGTGGCTTGTCATGGAACCTCTCAGCCTCCATAATCATCTGAGAGATTTACCCTAATAAATCCCCTGTTGTCTATCTATGTGTCTATCTATCCCCATGGTTCTGTCTCTCTGAAGAACCCTGACTAATACAGTAGGTAATATGGTTCAGGAGCTCTGCGGGAGGGAGGTTCACTCTTTACATTAATGCACTACTTCCTCAGTATTTTCATGTAGGAATACAAACACACACACAGAGAGACACACACACACACGCGCGCGCGCACTTCTGAAGAGACTGATGTCCTCCAGCACTTCGGAGAAAATTAGAAAGAAAACAATAAGTCTAGTCTCTCACTCTTACTTTCATAAAAATACATTATTTAAGGTTATTGCACAGTTGTTTCCCCTAGAGACGTTATTAAAGTGAACAGTGTTATCTCAAATGTGTTATTCTGTTTCCACAACTCTTGGGATAAACTTGATTGACAACAGACTGTCCAGGATCATATTATTATTTTTCTAAAAAGGCCAAATTTACTTTCCTTTTTAAAAATGAACTAATATCATGATTTTTGACCAACTTCACACACTGTATAACCTAATGTTAAGCAAAAACTCTATAAGTCTTTTTTCTGCACAGACTTTTATATAAGGAATTCTAAAAGCACTGTCAAATATTAGAAAACACCATAAGTATGTAAAAAAATATATTAGACACCGAAATACTAGTGAGACAAACTGGGGAAATTAAATATTTTGTTCATGATTTTAGAAAAAAATATATTGACAACATAAAATTTAGACTTTATTCCAGTTTGGTGTTTAATAAACTAAAGTGACTAAAGTCCATTTGTTATTAAAAATTTTGAATCAAATATGCTCTTTTCTATATAATATCAGCAGCCTACATCCTAACCATAGTTCTTAAATCTGTCAAGCCATCAATAAATACTCACTGTAATTTTTTTCTTTGTATTTAAAACTCTTAAAGACATTTTGCAAGGTATTTGTCTGGGAATGCAAGCATTGTATACAAATAAGTTTGATCTTTCATGACTGTTTCTCATATAGACACATAATATGGTAAAATGTTTATAGTTAAACCTAGTAGAATGTTAAGTCTACTAGCAATGAGTCATATCCTACTCTACCCCCATTGAAACTAAGATCTAATTAGACTGTTCACACTGAGATTTGTGCCCTTGTTTGTTAAGGTAACTATAATTACTATAAATTAGGTATACAAAATAACCAATGCCAGGAACATCCTGACAATGGAGTATTTGTGTTTGGGAAGGACAACTCACATCAAAGAAGGATAAGTCTGGAATTTAAGAAATGGCTTGCAACATCTGTGATTAGACAATAGCACATGTACTGAAGGGTCCACAACACTCAAAAAGTTGAACTTTTGTACTCAAAGCAGAGGAATAGATAAGCACATAACTGAGAGTATGCAGCTGAGTGGGTATTATATATTAAAAACTCGTGTGAGGAATATCTTTTGTTCTTCATAAGAACAGAAGACTTACATACCCAATTTTCTGTGGGGGGAATTTAACTCTGCTTAGAAAGTTCTTCCTGGGGTACAACATCCCAAATGTCTGACAAGGTACTGACTCCCAAAAATTACGTCTTAGAAAGGAATGTTGTCCTAAGGTAATGACCATGGGCCAAAGGGGTCTGGGTGATCAAAGTTGGATATGCAAAGAAGGAAGGGCCACCACTGGGGGGAATAAGCAGTGGAGAGAGACTGGGTTTGGCGGAATAGAACACATTTGGTCGCAGAAAGAGGATGACCAGTGATGCAGTATAAACACGTGAGGACATGCCCAGGTCTCAGAAATCATTTCTGACTAAATGTCTGGTAAAAGGTCAGACCTGAGGATAAAAGTTTAGGAAAGCCTATAGCATTATAAATTTACTGAGGGAGTATGTATGGAAAACGAATTAAGGAGGAAAGAGTTTGCCCTAGTAGGGCATGCAAATATCTTCCTACTTAAAGGTTCAAAAGACAGACTAAAGATTATTTTTAAAAAATAATTATTTGCAATATATCCTAATAGTTTCTCTTGGAAAAGTGTTTAGAACGAGTGTCCTCTCACTCTCACTTCATTTTAAAAAGCTTTTAATAGTAGCACTAACAGGTTTCCCGGAATTGTAGAAATCTCTTATATCACTTATTGCCGCTCTCTGTATTCTGAAGGGAGTTGCAGCTGAATTGTAATTTCTGATCCAATATCAAGCTTAATTTCTGCACTACTGTCACAGTTCTCAAATATTTGTCTCATCAGGACCCTTAAGGCTGCAGTGGCACATTTAAAATGATGCTGAATTTCTTCCTTTCTGTCAAGCTTCTGTGGAAAACATCTTTCAAGTTTGTTGGGTCAAACGTGATGAGAAAGGCTGACACCCGAGAACCAGGCCAGCCCTGTTCTCAGCATCAAGCTCGTTAGGCACAGAGATATCTTTAAAATTTCCTGACAATGGCCTTAAAGTGTGACAGTTGGAGGAAATCTAGAATAAGGATTAGAGCCATTTCATAGAATAGAGAAAATACTTTGGGGGAAAAAAAGAGAACATTTTATGTTTTATATTTTTAAGGGCAGAAGGAAGGAAGGAATAGCAAGAAAGAATGATGAATCATACATATAGTGCCTGGGCTAAATACATTATAAACGATTTTTACTGAGCTCTGTTTTATAGAACCTTGATTAGCACATAGACTAACCTAAGTTTTAAAATAAGTCTTACTGCAGTAAAATTTCAGACATCTAGTTTTCTCAGAGAATAAGAACTGTAAGCGTATGCCAGCCCCAGCACTGAGGCTTTAGAGTGAGGGTGGAGTGGTTACGGCAGAAACTGCTGTTACCAAAAATGTTGCTACCCCTTTCTTTGGCTAGTGCTGGTGCTGAGCAGTGGCTTCTCAGCAGAGGACTCCACCTTCATATCTGTTTCGCCAAAAATCATGGCCCTGTGATGTAATTCTAGCTTTAAAACATGAAATGCTTGTTTTTCTTCTACTTCCTGCCTGTTGTGCAGACATGTGGCTTGGCAGATCAACAGCCATCTCAGTGCTTTTTGCAATGAGTATGGGAAAGATATTGGGGGTAAACACTGGCTTTCACTGGCACAGAGGGAATTGTTAAAATTCTGAGAGTAGATTAAACTACCCAGAGAAAGTACATAGAATAAAAACAGTAAAATGTAAAGGACAGAAGCCTAAGGACCATCAATGTATAAGGGGATAGGAGTGATAGAGGAGGTGCTCAGTTTCCCTGGGTTCAGGTTTCAGGACAGGCCTCTGGATTTCCAGCCGCTCCCCGAGGTCTCAGGCCCCTCCACTACAAGAAAGTTACTGTTGCCAGTTAGACCTATTTTCAACACCAACATGGGGAAGAGGAGACCACAGGGACTGGATGATGCAAATCCAATGGCTGGGCATGCTCAGTAGAGCACAGAATATTCTTGAATATGCCTGGTGCATGTGATAGGGTCTGACCAATGAACACACTCCGGGAAGAGATCAATTGAGCATGTGCAAGACTAAATGCTGCATAACTGGGTACCACCCACTTAAATGAATATTCATTAGATGGAGAAAATCTAAAAGCCAAATTCCAGGGGAAGTGGGATTGTTGCTCATTTTCCTGGAGGCAGCCCAAGTTTAGCTGCCTGAGGTGTTTATACGTTACTTTGTATCTAACTTACTTTCAGCCAGCTCTGCTCATTCTCTTGAGCCAGCCTGCACTTCCTAATGAATTTTAAGTATGTTTTTCTTGCTTCTGTGTTAGGCTTGATGCCTATATTGGACTTACTTTTGTGTTAAACTTGGTGCGGGTCCTGCTTAGTCTCTGGAGCATGCATCACTCTCTCTGTGGAACCTGTATTTCTTATCTATTGTATTAAACTTGTTCTCACTTTCTGCTGTGACTCTGCCCTTGAGAGAGTCAAGGACCTGGTAAGGGGACTGGACAGATTGAGACCAACTACTGGCCCCCTGGACCCTACCTCCAGCATCAAGAGGAGGTTATAAGGAGAGCAGTCAAATAATTTACAAATGATTGGTGAAGGTCTTTAAGTAGAGGAAAACTGGCCAAAGAACTGGAAGAAAATGTGGTAGTCACAAAGGAATAAAGAGTTCTAAGTGAGCCATGAGTGTTTTACTGTGACCACGTGGCAAAAATATAGGGACAAAAAAGGATCCATTCATTTTTAAACTTCTCAATTTTTGAAACTACCTGGGAATAACAACTTCAAATGGGTGGTGGGGGTAAAATCCTGAGTGTTTTTTTGAATGAGGGGAGAGAAGTGAGAAAGTGAGAACCACAGAGTAGACGATTTTTATAAAGGTTGAATGGAAAAAGAGAAGTGAGTAGGGGCTAATATAGGAAGAAGTACTGGGTCAAAGGAGGGGCAATGGCATATTTACAGATTAAGGGAAGGAATTCGGTAGAGGAAGCAAACAACAAGAATGAGTGGTGGGAGACTGGGAAGTTCAGTCTGGTCCTAGAGACAGTAGGAGATGGAATTGAGAATGCTGGTGAAGGAATTGGATTTAAACAGGAAGAGGGACAGATCTGTGTCCCTGGATGAAAGGAATTAAGGATGATTGCAGATGCTGGCAGATTAGAAGGAGGCATAGACTGAAGCATGTCTACAGATGGTCGCCCTCCAGCTCCTTTGTAGGAAAAGATAATATTGGCTGCTTTGAAAGAGATTGGGGGTGGTGTTGCTTGCATCAGCTCTACCTAATTGTTCACCGACTAAATAACCAATCGACACATGTTAATCTAGCATGTTCTATGAACATCAAGAAATATAGTAGCAAACAAAACACACCCATTACTCTTTTCTCTCTTGACAGAGATTATAATGCAGTAGGAATTTTTACTAAATTTTAGTTGACTGCACTGTATCTCTTTAGAAAATAAAATAGTGGAAGTTAGAAGTGTCAGATTGTTTCTTACTAAATTGAGGGATTTAACACCAACAAGTGAGCTGACCAGTTTAGAGTTTGTGGTTTATATATTTCATCATTTGCTATCAAATTAATACTAATGTTAAAATTGAAATGCATGACAGAAATATCAATACTAGGAATTTCTTTATAATGTATTGAAGTGCACATTCTCGGGAATAAGTGCAATTGTCATGTGTGGACTCAAATACATGCTTAGTAGAAGGATTAAGATCAATACCAAAGGTCTTTTGGAAATTTCAAAATGTTATGATAAAAGTTGAATTCTTGCATTGTTACAATAAAGTCAAAACTTTGTTATTTTGTCCTTTCTCTCTCTACACAATCAATAGATCTGTGTACATATTCTTCAGCCGTGTCAGACAGGTTACATTAGTTGCCTTAAATCTCCATTATTGACTCATTATGACTCACTTGTCCCTACTCCAGCAATAAATCATCCAAGGTTAAAAGTTTCTTTATCAATTTGCCAGCTAATTTCTAAAAATTCTTCTCTCTCATTTTTTACATTGAAAATAGTAAGTAATTTGGAACTTATTTTTAAAATGCATCTTATAAAGATACTGTAATTTTTGATTACAGTTTTCACTTTCTATTATAGATATTCAATTACTAGAAACACAGGCAAGTATTAATTATAACCATTTTAACAATGACTACACAAAAGTAGTTTTACAGGGTAAAATCTCATAAGCCAGTAAACAAAAACAATTATTCAGTAAGAATCTCCCCTTTAGTAAAGTATCTCTTTGGTTCAGATTGTGCTGTATGTGCAAGAAATGTTTATTCTAAAATGAGTATCATCCCCAAGTAGTAGCCGTCACAGCAGTAGCAAAGGAGATCTTGGTGTGCGGTGCTTCCCAGCCCAAAACACTCTTCCTCAGGGAAATATTCACTTCTCTTGGGAAAATACTACAGCTGTCTGGTAATTCTTTTATGACACAGCCTAAACAATTTGAAGATAAATAATACAATTTGATAGATAGTTCCATGTGTCATTTGCAAGCTATTTTATATTTGTCCTGTCTTCCCAAGAAGAGTACTCCTTCAGGTCACAAAGATGCCATTTAGTCTGTTTCCCTCTTCTACAATGCTTGGCAGAATACTGGGTACGCAGAGAGGTATTTGTTGTTTTTGAATACCTCAATGTTATAATCAGTGAGACTCACTCTAGACACTGTCATGCTATTTCAATGATGATTGCAGTGATCATACTTCAAGGCATTGCTAAAATAAACTAATTAAAGTATTTTGGCTTTTTTCTAAATTATTTTCTTGTTTCCCTTCTTTATATGATGTAATTTGACAAATTAAATATTATTTAATATCCCTTTTAAACATGAAAAATGAAATGCATCTTGATGTTCAATTAAATTACAAATGACATGTATGTACCAATGTTTTCCAGTTCCAGAAGAGATTTTATAATTATAATTCTTAACAATGACATTTATAAAATCCTTACAGTTTACAAAATGTTTTCTCATCCCTAAATTGTTCAAGATATGTTTTGTTTATAGACTGTAGTTGCTATCAACCTGTTTTAGTCCATTTCTGTTGGTTATAACAATATACCTGGAACTGGGTAATTTGTAAAGAAACAAAATTTATTGCTTAAAGTTTGGGAGGGTGGGAAGAGCAAAGTTTAGGAAACATACATGTTGAGGTCCTTCTTTGGTGGTGACTTCAGCAATGCAGAGTATCACGTTGCCAGAAAACCAGAAACAACAGAGAGGTTGGGGACAGGTGCCAGGATTCTTTTAAAAACCAGTTCTCAGAGGAACTAATAGAGTGAAAATTCACTCACTAGACACCCTCCCCTCCCCCCACTGAAGGCATTAATTTATTCATGAGGGATCCACCCCATGACACAAGCACCTTTCAACATTGCCACATCAGGGATCATACTTCAACATGAGCTTTGAGGAGGGCAACTTATCCAAACTATATCACAACCTGAGGATGCTTTTGATTCAATACAAGAGATATTTTGGTAATAAAACTTTGCTGCCCCAAATTTGCAATGAGCAAAACCATTCATTTTATGTCAAAAAGCAAACCAGGTCATCTAGAGGATAGCTACTGTCTGATAAAGGTCCAGAGAGAGTTCTGGAAAACACTAGAGAGGGATCTGCATTAATTTCAGAAGCATTAGAATCCAGCTACATATGTTCAAAAATAGAAACTGAGTACTTAAAGGCTCTTCCAAATCAATGACTTCCTGCTAGCATATATTTTACTTACATTGTGATCATTTCAAAGTGGGTGACATCATCCAAATATCTTCTTAAAAAACAATTGTTGGCCTTTTTCCTTAAGTCTATATTTTAAAAAGGAAACAAAATTAAAAAAGAAAATCAGACTGGAAGTTGAAGTTTTTATTATAGTGTTCAGAGCCTGAGTAACCATAGTTAAATATAAATGATGTAATTACAGTAATTAAGTGTGGAACAGGTAGGACATGTCCAGCCTATTATATGTCATATAGACAAATTAATAATCACCCAAGAACTTGAAATGTTATATGTGTTGAATTTTAACATATTTTAAAATGATGTCTACTTTTATATTAGCAGAACTTATGATAATCAAAAAACCACTCAAATTTTTCAAATGATTACACAGACAAATAATATCTTATCTTAGTATTATTTTTTACTGTTAATGTTTGACATATTGCTGATAAAACACCCTCTTAGGAAAAGAAAACTGTCTAGCATTGTTCTTCCAAAATGTTTGAAGTATTGCTGACTGTGTGAATATGTATTGGACAACCTGGGTACATATATGTTGTTGTTTAACTTGGATGTAAGTCACTGGAAGAGAATGGATAGCCTGTGCCAGGTGGTGATTCTATAGAGAATTTCTAGGTAGACATATAGGCAGTAAGTTCATAAGCATTAAGCTCTGACAGGCATTGCATGAATGGGTAAAATGGCTTTTCAAAATAGGTCTTCCCACCAGATCTGCCTAATTGGTAAACAGATAGTGGAAGTGTAAAAAAATGTTCAGTTTGATATCAACATGTATGGCAATAACTGTTTTCTAAAATCAACAGAGGAAAAAAAAAAAATGACTGCAATGCATTTGGTAGAACATTGCCAAAGGTTTTCTTTGCTCCGAAATACCTTGGCCGGTGTTTTAGAAACTCCCTTTACTAGAGATGAATTATACTGGGTCAGGCACTGTGTCTCCAGAAGTCTTTTTTTAAGATACAAATAAATTTAAGAAGAGTGTATACAACGTATGGAGGGTCTGAGAAGAAAAGTAGACCAGTATACAAGGAAAGAAAATCCTGTTGAGGGGTGACAACTGGTGTGGGAGGTAAAAGGGACTACCGAGCTGCTCCTTGACTGCTTGATGATTCTGAGACCTGGTGGACCTGGACTAAAAATTAAGAGCGTGTTTTTAGTCTGTTCTGTGTTGCTATAACAGAATACCTGAGACTGGGCAAATTATAAAGGAAAGAGGTTTATTTGGCTTACGATTCTGGGATAGCTGCATGTGCCATGGGTCTCAGGTTGCTTCTACTCATGGCAGAAAGTAGCAGGCAGCTGGTGGGTACAAGCAGATCACATGACAAGAGGAAGCAAGAGAGAGAGAGAGGGGAGGTGCCAGGGTCCTATAAACAACCAGCTCTCACAGGAACTAATAGAGCAAGAACTCACTCATTAATCCCCCCACCCCCACGGAGAGCATTAATCCATTCATGAGGGATCCACCCCCACGACTCAATCAGTTTCCAACACTGCCACATTGGGGATCAGATTTCCACATGAGTTTTGGAGGGGACAACACATCCAAACTTCATCAGAGGGCAATTTAAAAAGCCCCCAAATCAGTCTCCTTTTTTTTTTTTTACAATTTTAGCTAACCATAGCCAGAAGACCAAATCCAGTCCACGACTTGTTTTTTGTAATTAAAGTTTTATTGAAACACAACCACAGTTATGCATTTATGTATGGTCTACACTTTTGTGCTACCAATGGGAGAGGTGAATAGTTGTGAGAGAGACCACTTAACCCGCAAAAATAAAATGCTGAGCATTTGCCCGTTTACAGAAAATGTTTGCTGAACCTGGCAACAGAATATCACTCATAGTCTGATTACTCTACTTCAAAGAAAATGTGGATCAAAGTAATGAAAAAAAAGATATGTATCTATTTTTATCCCTCATGCCAAACTATTTCTGAGGTCATACTCCCGGTGTAAGTGCCACCCTTCTCCAGTCTCTATAGTTAGCTTCTCAATTGATTCAAGTGAACCTAAGGATTTACTGAATACTTACATGCTTACCATTTTAAAGTGTTATACATTTACAGGATAATTCTTACTGTTAACAGGAACAATTATGCAATGAAGACATCTATGAGATAGGCTATTTTTATGTTAAATTTAATTAAAATCATAATGAAATTTTATTTTTGAACTGAAGATTTAAAAATAAAAATGCAAATTGAAATCTGCTATTGTTAAGTTAATCTTAGAGTATTTTAAATCTATACAACAAAATTCTTCATTCAAAGTAATATGTATGTGAGAGTATAGGCCAGTAGAATGTTTATTTATTTATTCTGTAGATCATTTACTTGGTAAGTACTATGCTGTAGGTACTGGGACAGATTGGGGATATAGAGATGAAGACACAAACCTTCCCCATAAGACAGTCATGTGGTGGGGATGGACATTCACATATGGCGTAAGCACCATAACAATGTCCGTCTTACCCCAACTTTCACGGGCCTTTTGTGGAGCAAGTGGCCTCTGGGCTGTAGGTGGAGTCAGACTAAAGCTCCTTGGCTCTTTAATGAAAAATTTATGGGTTTGCAATTTAATTCCAATACTGAAAGGAAAATATTATCCCCGAACCTAAGTGGGAATAATTTCGCACTTCAGAGCACGCTTTTCAGGAACAGCAAACACTTTGTAAATAAAATGAGTTCAATCTGTGGCTCATGTAACTTTAATGGTAATCTCTGGCCTTCATATATTGTTATCATGATGTAATAAATAGATCACAATTTCATACTATATATAAAAATAGCTGTGGGTTTGAATCTCACCCTTTCACTTTCAGATGTATAATTTTGGATAAGTTTCTTAATTTCTCTTGTATCATGTATAAAATGTGGCCAATATACAGCTGTGAAAATTAAGCATAATATTGAATTCAAGCAGTTTAGCACATTCATGAATTAGATTACAAATGCAAAAACAGTTGACTATTAACATAATTATTACCAGTAGTAAACTTTAGACTTCTCACTTTCTCTTTGATCTGGCATTCCATCTTAGATGGCATATATTTTCATCTGCCTCTACTTAATTTTAGTGTTGAAAGAACCAGATAATAGTCAACACAGCAACAACTTGGGTTTTATTTTGTTTTTAAAGTTTTTTTTTCCCTTATTATTGAGCAAATAAAAAAAATTATTGGTTGATGGTCTATACCTGGAAAAAAGTACTTACTCTTAACTTGAAAATCTCACTGCCAGCCAGAGCCTTCCTATCCAGTGATTTTACTACAGTCCAATTATTAATACAGAAAAAAAGAAGCTATCAAAAACCAGTATGTCTTAATAAAGCAATACATCACTGTCAAATAGCATATGGAGAATCACATCAATAGGACCCCTAAAATCAGAACAAATTGGAATCTATTAAAAAGTGTGTTGCCTAACACTTGTCATTTATTGTCTTTATGTGCACAGAAGACAGCATGGTATATTAAAAAGAGCATGGATTTTATTGTCAGAAACTAGGTTTAAATCCCATCTACATAGCTTACAGTGTCATCCTCAAAAAAGTATTTGTGATTTCACATGTAGTGTCATCCTAAAATAGTGGATAATTGTGCTTTCACACCTGCCCCAAATTGCCTCCTTCTTGGTCCTCATGTGGCAATGAGTTGTGCACATCACCCGCTCACTACAGGGGGATGACCCAGAGAACAAAACCCCTGCCTCCTTGATTGATCCAGGAAGGTGCACGTGACTAGAGCAGGGCCAGTCAGTCCTTCCTGGGATTGTTATAGAGGCTCTGAGAAAAGACAAGTTGTTTTTCTTCTTCATCATCTAGAAGGATTCAATGTTGGTTGTGATTTTGTCACTCTGAGGAATAAAGTTGAGCAGCAGCAAGTAGAGGTGAGTGTCAGAGATAAGAGACAGAGCCCTAGTCTGTGCTATGAGTCCATGAATCCAGTGGTGGGTAAATCAAGAAATCAAGTGGTTAAAAGCAGAAGTGAGAGAGAGCAAAAGAGAGAGAGAGAGAGAGAGAGAGAGAGAGAGAGAGAGAGAATGCCACAATAAAGCGATTCACAAAAGATCAACTCTAAACATGTGGGGTTTTGTTGACACTAATAGCTGGGTCACGGAGTGGTCCAGGACACCTCTGGATTTTGCCACTTGTCCCAGTATAATTGTAATAGAGTCTCAAACATGACCTGGATTGGATAATAATTTCTCCCCACTCAGAGCTCAGTATTTGTGTCTTACCTACACTGAATATATTATTAACATCTTCTGCAGCTGTTGAGGTTAGGCTTGGAATAAGCAATAGCCAGCAAAATAGTAAGAAAAGTCACAAAAAAGATAAGTGAAATGATTGTTTAGATTCCCATTAGTGTTATGCCTTTCCAAGTGTAGAGTAGGGGTGAACCTGTAGAAATTGAGTAGAAAATTCCTTTAGGTTTTACATATTCGAAGCAAAGTTAACATGGGAGAGAAAGAATATACCTAACACTTCCCAAACAAAAGGATAAATTGTATCCTCAATAGCCTTATGCAAACACCATCATGTTTTATGAGATGTGAGAGGTACTGCAAGGAATTATTTTTGATAATGTTTAATATGCTAATATTTTTTAAACAGTTGCTTAACAATAAATCACACTTCATTCTTATACTTTAAACAATACCACCCTCACTTACTTACATTCTGGCATGCTTTCTAGAGTAGAAAGGCATCACAGAAGGCACCCCAGTGAGTTCACATCCCCTGAACGCTTATAGGGTTTCCAGGTACCATGGGGGGTGTTTAACAAAACCCAAATATTTATGAATAATTACCCTCAAAAGACATCTTATTGATCAAACATTCATGTTTGTTTTTCTCTCAGCAAAGGCCCACAAATTTAATTTGCACTTAAAGGAATGGTATATGGTATACAATTTTATGTAAATGGCATGGTTATGTAAGTCTTAGATTATATGAGGAGAGGGAATACATAGTTTTAATTTGATCTTTCAGGAATAACCCAAATAAAGAAGAAAACCAGTGTGCGCAAGGCCATTGCTGGATGCTAGTGAACAGCATTGCCACAGTCTGTGCATGAGAAAGCATCAATTTCACGGGATATCTATTTCAGAACAGGTCTGCCACTCACAAATTCTGACTGTTCATTACCCAATAATTGAAGACCCCGCATAGTATAATTAGCCATTTTTCTTTCAATAGTCACGATCTATGTGATGTCTCATTTCTTCTTTAGCTTTTCATTAAATTTCACAAGTAAACAGTAGCCTTGTTTAAAAAAAAAAACTGCTATGGCAAATCTTCATTTAAAATGAAGCTTAGAAATTAAAATGAAATACAGAAGTCATGTTTGGGACCTTATTTGCCAAACACTTTGGACTCTGGTTTCTAATTCAAGCAGATGGAGATGGTTCAGTCACACCCTTCACTTTGGATTATTTCAGCTCTGTCTGCCTCAGTGTGTGACAGGGAAGGGCACGACTCACAGGGCAGTAAATCTGAGTCATTATACCCATTCCAGTCATGTAAAAGTCAATACCAGGCTGTGCCCAGAGGGACTAATCACATGCCCCTAATTTCCTGTTACTCAAATCACCACATTATTGCTACTGCCCTCACATAATTATTCAGCTATTTAGATGGTTGGTGATGAGATAAGTCAGCTACAAACTGAACATATTTAATTACTTTTTTCTGTCATTGGAAAAACTGATTTTCATCAGGGGAAATTAGACTTTCAAGAGCAATAAAGGAGGAAAGAAAGGAGTGGCCTTTGCTAGAGTTTTCCCAAATAAACATATGAAAAATTGCCCTGGCTGTTATGTGAATGTTGAATATCAAATGAGTGGAGGCGAGATCATTATCTTTTAATAAAAGGAATTGGTAGTTGTGTGTGTCTGACAGATGGTATGTTAAATTGGCACAACCCACGTGAGGCTATCTTATCCCCCGTAAGAGGTATGAACAACACATCCCAGGTTTTGACAGGATCATTCCTATTTCTCACTTAATATGGACCCCAGAACACTCATTTCAGTACAGAAAACTCCCTTTCTGTGGTTTCTGGCAAAAAGTCGTTGAAACTCTATTTAATTTGCTTTTCACTTCTCATATCCAAACCAATTTTCAAATCAGTAATATGTGATGATATATCTTGATGTCTTGTGCTACGATGTACTGCTGATCTCAGAATGATTTGGGAAGCTAAGAAAACAATTAAATCAAATAGATAAATCTATGCTTTTAGTGAAAAAAATTAATTACAAGCAAATGAGAGCCAAATGTATTCCAATCAGTGTTTGCCTTGCTGCATATTGAGATTTGGATGGCTTGAAATGGGTTGACTGTCTCTGCACTCCACCCCTCATGGGAGGTCAAAACTTACTCCTAATACATAGTGTTCCTGTCGCATTTCCATCATGGTTAGATTATCCACCCCTCTGCAAAGGGATTTAGTCAAGAGTACTTTGCAGCTAAGCTCAACTCAGTCATGTCTGTCAATGGCCTATGTGTTAAATACTTTGCATTATGTAGACGGGTTATCTCCTGGGCAAGAAATACATGTTTTGGATTTTCATCCACTCCCTTCATAAGACCTATGTCCTTGGTAGGGAAGGACTGTCAAGGAGATGGGGGTACCTTAACATGGTGGCATTTTTGCTTCTGCTATATGTTAAATGTGTCCCCCAAAAGTTCATGTGTTGGACACTAGACCCCCATTGTGAGAGTGTTAAGAGGGTGGGAAATCCAATGACGGTATTTGAAGGGTTGGGTCTTTGAAAGGTGATTGCATCCAAATACTGTGGCCCAGTGAATGGGTTGATTCATTCATGGAATAACAGGCTAATGGTTTAATGGGTGGTCCTGGGCTTGATTCTGATGGCTTTATAAGGAGAGCAAATGGGGAGGTTAGCTCTCTTGCTGAGTCCATTCTCACCATGTGACACCCTGGTAACCACTGGACCTTGTAGAGAATTCCCATGAGAAGAAGACCTTCACCAGATGTGTTCCCTGAACTTTGGACTTCCCATCCTCCAAAACTGTAAAAAATTCCATTTCTTTTTAAGTTACCTAGTTTCAGGTATTCTGTTATAAGCAACAGAAATGGACTAGTAAAGCTTCCATTTTTTTAAACTCCGCTGGCTTCTCTTCATCTCTCTTTCATTACTTTCCTAGAAAGGATAAGTTGTAAATTCCAATCAGTGACTTTAAAAGAAGACCCTGTCGCACATAGGCTGCCCTTTATTCTTCCATTTGTCCATGAAGGGCATGCGTTGTGCTGTACTCCTCCAAGGGTAAGCTTTGCCACTTGAAGACAGTGTAGAGTGGCCAACTTGGTGCAGTGTTGGCTGCCCGGGTCTGTGCATGTGGTACTAGGAAGCCCAGCTCCCTGCAAATATATGCTCTATTCTCCAAAATCTGCTTTATCATTAATTAAAGTGATGTTTTGGCTCCTTCATACTTACACTTTTGTCTTATTTCTAATTAGTTTAGAACTCTGATAGAAAACAAGGATATTGTTTACTGGGTATTAAAATGCTGAATACCAACCGTTCTGTATGCCCTACATTCTTCCTCTTCTGAGGGTGGTTAAATCATGTAATGTCCCTTGCTAGAATAATAGACACAGATTACAAACTATTGGGTTGACTGAGAGCAAATTGATTTGTCCCATTCAGCTTAACTCTACGAACATCTAGGTACAAATGTGCAACTATGTTTGCTTATTCCACATGTGACTCAGCTGACCACAGAGAAAGCAAATCAGTTGCCACAGTCTCCAGCCCAAGTCCTGGGTTGTCTTTGGGAGGTCAATGGTGGGCAACACATTTGTTCTTGCACACCAGAACCTCATTGGACAGGTCAGATTTCAAGAAGGAAAAAAATATTTGCCTCACTTCTAACTGACCAAACCCATAAATTTTGCAGTGTGCTTTCAAGAGAGATAGCTATATCATCAGTGAAAATTCTTGAAGTGATAATAATCCTTATCAAATTTACTGCAGCTTTATTCTAAGCTACTCTTACACAAAACACACCTGTCCATTTCTTCTGTTCCAATCTTAACAAGTGACCTGCTGTTCTTTTGGAATCAGCACTCCTGAAATATGTATAGTCACTGACTGACACAGGGCCATAAATTTGATATAAATGTATATTCCAAACATCACCTGCTAATCTCTGTACAGGCTCTAGAAGTCAAATACTGGTAGTTTGGGGAATCCTGTAATGTGTGGAATCTTTTAGGTTCTGAAGGTCTATCCTTGTATCATTTGAGTCACTGCAATCAAAATCCTCTACCCTTATCACTGCCATGGCAGTTCAGTTTCTTAATGGGAAGAGCTTCAGCTAGTGGTTATAAAGCCCCTTAATTGAAAGCCTTCGGCAACGGCCACATCCCTGGCCGATATTGTCTCCAAAGCTATGGGCTTAGAGCATAGAAATAATATTGCCTTAGTTATGGTTGTAATGTGTACCCCCAAATTTTCATGTTGAAACTTAATGTTCAATGTGGTAGAATGCAGAGGTGGGGCCTTTAGGAGGTTATTATGTCATGAGGGTGGAGCCCTTATGAGTGGGATTAGTGACCTCTTTTATGAGACTGAAAGGAGCGCCCTAGGTCCTTTTGCCCTTCAGCCATCTTCCTCATGAGGAGACACCAACAAAGCACCATCTTGGAAGGAGAAACTGGGCCTCACCAGACACTGAAACTGCTGATATTTTGGTTTTAGACTTCCAGCCTCCAAAACTGTGAGAAACAAATCTCTCTTCTTTATAAATTACCCAGTCTCAGGTATTTTGTTACAGCAGTGCAAATGAGTGAAGACACCTCCTTATTGCAAATGGAAAGTTAACTAATTTTTTAAGAAATTGGATTTCCATGGAAGTTAGAAGAAAAACTGAATCCCGAGGGAATTCATGATGGAATTGTGGCTAACTTTCATAAGACTAAGAAAATCTAATTCTCTAAATAAGTGTGTCTTCACGGTGTGATGTTTCTTTAACTTGGCTCTTGACTTCTGAGCACCCTAATGTCTCTTCCCTGTGTGACTTTCACTGTGCTCTAACATGCAATTTGGCTTCAGAGCACGGTGACAATTTTCATGTGCCCTGAAGCTATATATTAAAGCTTAGGTCCCAAATCCATGACAATAACTTTCATAATATAATCTACATAAAAACTGGGAGATTTTCAGGGCCTGCTTAATACAAAGAATCCTAGATCTGCAGTCAACAGTGATTTAAAAGAAATTTGCTCTTTATTTTAATGTCTTGAAGAATCTTGAAGGAGATCCAAAATGTATACTATGGAAAGCAGTTTTTAGGAGCCCCTGTCTGTGCTCGCCTCTCTAGAGCCTCTCACATTTCAGTGCCCAAATTCTCAATTATGATAATGATGATCATGATGAAGATAATGAATACCACGAAGTAACATTTATAAGGTGCTTACTCTGTACCACATATTGTTAATTACTTTACTTGTGTTCGGTTATTTCATTCTCAACCCAAACGGTTCTGGTTCTGTCCCTCTGTTCCTCTCTTCTCTTTCTCTCTCAGCTGTCCTATCCTATCCCAAGTTGCTCTCAAATTACATATTTTAAATAGCCTGACTTAGCCTCTCTGGCTGTTTTTCATCACTTTTTAATCCTTTCTCTTTTTAATTTTTGTTCACATTCCTTATCATAACAAACCAAAATAGGGCTGTTAAGAACTGATTTCTTTAATAGAGCGAAGGAGCTGGACACAAGCGTAAGGACTCATGGCAGATTGGGAGCAGCTGACTTTACTATCTCCTGTCTCTAATAAATATGGACTTTACTTAATTGCACTTTATTTGCCAATATATACAAAGTTTGGGGACACATTTTAAATAAATCTATTAATTTTCAATAAGTATATGCATATTCATAAGTGCATTGGAACGTGATAGATATAAAGATCATTTCTTATACTAGTTTCTAAATATGTTCAGATTATGGATGCTTCTGAGAATCCGATGGGACCATGAAATCTTAACAGAAAATGACAAATGATGGTGTATGCACAACACTGTATTTGTGCAATGTACTTGATTGAAGTGGAAATGTACTTCTGGTATGTAAGCATATCTACAAAATGGTTTTCTGATTCTTATTTTTTTTTTCATGTAAAATTTAACTGTTACTATTGAAAAAACGAAGTATATTTAATTGGGAAAATAAAAAAGAAAAGCACATTTTAATTCTACCCTAAAATAAATTTGAATGACAAGGCTACTGTTGTTTGCCATGAATACAATTTTGAGATTGCAGTAAGATCTCTGATATGACAATGGTCAAGTTGTTTTGGAAATCCAATCAATTTTGACTCTTGGTTTTAAAGGCAGTATAGTGCTGAAATTTCTGACTCACAAAGGTTTATAACAGGAAATGGAATCTGGGCTTCCACTGCTGACTTTGCTACATATTGATAGGCTTGTGTCAAAACCAGGGTTCTTCAGTACATTGAGTGTTGAATTTATGTCCTAACATTTCCTTTGTCCTGAAGTGAGTGAGATCATATTTGGCAAGGTTTGTGCTATTCATGGCTTCCTTAGCAAGAAAATGATTATGAATCCAAGTTTGTTAAGGTCTGAGATACAGCAACATTTGAAAGCACTCTGCATTGTATCCAAATATCAGAAGATTTCTGCCTGCAGCTGAGTTAATGATGCTTTGTGTCTCTCAACTCTCTCAAGCTCTAAAAGCTTTGCAAAGTTGTCTTTTCATTTCCTCTTACAAAATTTCAGATTAGCACACTAGCTCATAATTTTTCTGCAGCCTAAATGGCGCTGTTTATGTGGCCTTGAACTAAGAGATTTACCTCACCCATGAGGCACCACATGTGTCCATCAAGTTTGAGCAATCTTTAGTAAAACTTTCCCCCAAAAAGTTTGCAAAAGCATCTTTTTAAAAATGAAAGTAAAGATTTATTTTCAAATTTAGCAATAAATAGCTTAAAGATTTTCCTCTGAAAAGTCAGTATTTTCTGTGAAATAGCAGAGAGCAACGTTTTTAGCACAAATTTCCTGAGAAAAACCTCTCAAAATGATGAGAATTCAAAGGTCAATCAAATGAATTGACAAACTGCCTGCCAGTAGATATAATATATTTGGGGATTTTTAGAAGAGCTTTTTAAAATGCCAGTGCATATAGAAGTAAAAAAACGATGACTACACTGAAAGATGTCACAATTATTGCATCTTTTGTGTTTGAATAAGTGGCGTAGTGACCAATTACGCCATGGTTTGCCTCAACATATTACAATAAATGCCAGAAGTTCCGGAGAATTGTTTCTGCAATGTTATTTCTTGGCTCCAAACACAAGACCAGGGACATATTCACGGTTCACAGCATTACCAAATTCTCTTCAAAAATCTAGGGCTTCTTTTGTTTACAAGATAGTCTTGTAGAATGCTTCAAGTTGATGTTGCAGTAAACCCAAAATGCTGGGGAAATAACATTATTTTCAAAACAGCCTTTTTAATTAGACAAAAACTTTACAATGAATGGGCTTAGTTTTATTGTTTCGCATCAAGAGTTTTGACAAGAACCTGATATACAAGAAGTATTTCAACTTTTTGTTGTTGTTGTTAAATCGTATTTGTTAATTAAAGCAAAGCTGAGATACCTAAGTTTTTACCCGACTGTGGTAGGAAGAATAATAACACCCCTCCACTTCCCCAATGGTGTCCACATCATAATCTCTGTAACCCCAAAGATGTTACTTTACATGGCATATGGAATTTTGCAAGTGTGATTAAGTTAAAGATCATGAGATGAAGAGATTATTATCTAGATGGGCCCATGGAAATCACAAAATAGCAAGGATCCTTATAAGTGGAAAGGGCTGCAGGAGATTCATAGAGAGAGATTTAGAGAAGTATGCTGCTGGCTTTGAAGATGGAGGAAGAGGCCACGAATCAAGGAATGCAGCTGGCCTCTAGAAACAGGAAAAGGCAAGGAAATAGAATTAATGTCTTAAGTAGGAATTAGTACTAATGAATATTCCTTATATTTAAAACCATATATCACAGGATTTCACATGCATACTACAAAATCACCTCAAAGTAATGGACATTAAAACTTTACCACTAGGGGGAAAAAATCACAATAAATGGTGTGATTAACAAAAAGAAAACAGTTAAAAAGAAAATTAGGGAGTTAGGAAATCAGGATTCTCCCCTAGAGCCTCCAGTGCTGCTGACATTCTGTTCTGAGCCCACCCAGTAAGAGCCATTTCAGACTTCTGACCTCCTGAACCAGAAGATAATAAATTTGTGTTGTTTTAAGCCACCAAGTTTGTGTTAATTTGTTACAGCAGCAATAGAAAACTAACATATTAACTTACAGTTTTTAAAAAACTTTTCCCACTTAAGCTATACCTTAGCCTAACTAAAATAAAAACAATGTTTCATAATCACAATGCATTGGTTATTTACTTAAAATCTTATCAACAGAAAATAATCTAAATAAAAAAGATAACAACATTGAAGAACTAATACCGAAGAGGAGCATTCCAAGTGGGATGCATAGTTCTGGAGAAAAGAATGCCTACATTACATAAAGTCATACACAAAATATATATATATATATATTTTAATTGGTCTGTTTCTGAGTTTTGAAGATAGTTTTTAAAACAATAAGAAGTAGAATAAAAAAATAACATGCTCATATATATGTTTGTACACACACACACACACACACACACACACACACACACACACACACACTGTGGTTTCCATGATCTGCAATATGTGTGCAGATAAGAAATGTAAAGCCCAGAGATGTTATGGGACAGGATAAAGCTCATGCCTGTAACTAAAATTCAGAATTTTTTTCCCTAACCTCTTGCTTTCTGTAATTTCACACTGCCTAGCTACAGATATTCTAATTTTTCTTTTAGCATGAAAACAATGCCAGATGAAAGTATCTTATGAGTGAATTGTTTTGTTTTAATGCCAAAAACAATAATATGAATATGAAACTTCACCTCATTTTTACAAATACAAAGCCCTTAGGGAAAGAGGAACTGAAGAGAAAAATTGATGAAAAATGTGTGACTGTGGAAGTCACTTATGCAGTGACAATTTTTGTACATTTTGTGCACAAAAGTTTTAATTCTGTAGTTCTTGTTGTGGCAAAAAGCCCATTTAACTCAAGAAGAATTTTGCCTCAAAAAAAAAAAAAAAAAACTGCCATCTTAGCAATAACCAATTTTTAAAGTAGTTGAAACATATGTTCTAGTGTAGTTGTTACATAGCAATGTCAGCATGTAAAGCCAACAACCAGCAAAAGGAGACCAAAATCATCTGTTTCAAGAAACATATTTTGTTAAATTATAATTATAATCAAATAATCTTTTTTTTTTTTTTTTTTTTTTTTTTTTTTGTTTTTTTCGTGACTGGTAAGGGGAACACAACCCTTGGTGTGGGGTCACCCGCACCGCGCTCAGCCAGCGAGCGCACCGACCAGTCCCATATAGGATCCAAACCCGCGGTGGGAGCGTCACCACGCTCCCAGGTCCGCACTCTCCTGAGCTCGCCACGGGGCCGGCCCATAATCAAATAATCATGATTTTAGTCATCTTAAATCATCGTTAATCATAATCAAAATCAGTTATGTAAATTGATAAATTTTTTTCTAATCATACATATAGGAAAATGATTATTTTGATATCCTAAACATGATACCTTGTACAAAGCTTTTCCAGTTTGATTGTGACTTCTCCCAGCTTGCTAATGATAACAATAGCAATGTCTAATGTTTGTTGAACACCTACTAAATGCTAAGTGCTGTGACTAATTAATGCTTCAAGCTGCATTCATCTAAGAACACTTGGCTTTATTTGGATCGGTTATTTATTCAAACATTGCCTTTCCATCATTCTCCCTAATCCTCCTTTCTAGAATTACTGTTAGCTAGATATTAAAAGTCTGCCTGTAAATCTTTTAATATTTTTTTCATACTTTTCATGACCTGATGTGCTGCTGAATCTTGAGGGACTTCCTCAGGACTTTCTAACTCACTAATTTCCTTTTTAACTATGTCTGTTTTGTTAATCACCCTCGTTATTGTGACTTTTTCTCAATGATGACGTTTTTAATGTTTGTTATCTCCAGATGATTTTGTAGTATGCATGCAAAATCTTGTCATATCTTTTAAATACAAGGGATATCCATTAGTACCAATTCATACTTGTGACATTACCTCTATGTTTCCACACTTACCACTGTTACCTGTAGCTGCTACCAGACCCAAGCTGGCGATTAAATGAAAAGACCTAATGGCTAGTCTTCAGCGTGCCAATGATTCAGCCTTGGAGTGATCTTGGGCATTCTCTTTTTCAACAGTCCTCTCCTTCCATTTAGTATTTTGAATGCCCTTATGCTTTATAAAATGGTTTATATATTTTGACATTTCTTTGAAGTATTGTTGGGATTGCAAATCTGCGATTTGTTCTTACTCCACATTTTTGAAGAGTTAATCAATGCACTGTCTTTAAAAATGTGTTTAAGGTGGAGAAGGAACTAATATTTATTAGCATCTGTCTTGAATGAATCACTCTAAATAAACTATATATATGTGCTTGTGTATATATGTACTTATATAATAAAAACATTTATATTTATATATAACTATGCATATTACCTGCCACAAATATTAAAAAAATCATTACTACAACTAAGTATTTTTATTCTCATTTCACCAATTTATTCATTCAAAAGACAAACACTGATTAACCACCTACTATGTCCCAGGCCCTGTGCAATGAACAGGAACTACATACTAGTTGCCCTGATGAAGGTCATATAAAATTAGCAGGGGAAGTGGACAGAAGAACAAATGAATGAGTGCACAGCTAGAAAATTATAAAATCCAACCTCCAAAGCCAAGAAGTTTCCATTCCTGAAAATAAAAGGTATCTACCTTTAACATGCCTGTCCTTGTTTTGGCTTTTGTCTATGTATCTATTCTTGATTCAGCAGCCAAAGAAATATCTCTAATGTTGGTCCATGCTTACCCTGCCCGAGCACTCTTTGCTTTTCTAATAGCCTCTCATTTTTCAGGTCTTAGCTAACATGCCTGAAATGGCTTATCTCTCCATGTAAATTTGACCAAACTTTTGTTTTTCATAGTATCCTGTTCATTAGTTCTTTAGGATTTATCAGGATTTTTAATTATGCACTTAACTTATGGTGATTGACAGTGTTTGATCATCCCACTAGAATTTCATGAACACTGGAACAATTTCTGTCTATTTATTCTAATTCAATGTATACTAAGTGCCCACTGCAGTATATGGCTAATATCATTTACTTGAAATATGTTTGTTGAATAAAACAGGTGTGGATATTTAATTGGTGGTATGGTGCATGCACCTACCAATGAAGTCAGGCACTGGAGTTCCCCTGTCATGTCAGGCATTGATCTTTGTTTGTTGAAATGTGGGGAAGTTTGAGAAATTCAGAGAGATTGACCAGTGCAGCTCGGAAGCATGGTATGGGAACTTATGGGGCTCAGGAAGATAGGTATTTAATCAGTACAGAAGTATTTCCATATTTTAACAACCAGTAGAGTCACCAATACACCAGCTGAACATGAGCATGAAAAGATGGATAAAAGAGAGCCACATTCCATCTTAATTTCTTCCTTCATAATTTATAATTCTGAAACTCTTTAAAATTTGAACAGATTCAGTCATGTGGTTTTATCACATATTATGCACGAATAAGCCTTATAACAAAGTATGAGAATCAAGTCCAATTGAATTTGATTGATTTTTATAATTTATTTCCAAGGCAATCCTAATTTCTTACCTACATGCCGATCTTTATTCCAGTGAAGATATCATATAGATGTAAATAACTTGCTGCTGTTTAGAAAACATTCGATTTAAATATGCTTCATATTTTAAATATCTCAATATGGCACTTTTTTCTGGTGTGTTGAACTATTTCAACAATTCATATTCTTTTAAAAACATCATCCAAATAAAATTTGCTGAAGTCCTTTATGATGACTGGAATGTCATTTCTGTGCAAGACACCAGCTGTGGCCACACAGTTTGCCTGTTCCTGCAGTGAGCTGTGCCAACAGTTATCCTTTGAAATAAGAGCCTAGACACATACCAAAATCAGAGAAGATAAAATTTTGGAAAACTTTCATTGAATAAAAACCCTACTACATATATTTCTCAAGATGTTTTTGGATACATTTTGATGTTTTAATAACTTTAAATAAATTATTTAATCGAATCTACAGTCATAGCTTTGAAAATTTTAAGAGCTATTTATTCATTGTTACACAGTTGCAGCCTCTACACTGTGGCATCTGCGTCTCTTTGCAAGCTGATAAAAGAAATGACCTTCAAGTCTGACCATTCACCATTCTCTCCTTGCGAACATTGTTCCAATTGCCATAAAACATTATACAATTTTTGTGTATGTGTCCTCTGCCTGATACATTTTGCTTGGAATTCTTATTCTCCAAAACTTATTTTTATTTTTCCTGTTAAACATTTTCTGATTCCCCAAGACAAAATTAGTCATGCATCCTCTGGGCTCCAGCATCACTTTGAACAAATTTCTATCTTGGTATTTTAAAGACAATAAGGTAATTGTTTTATATCTCCATTTTGTCTACCAAATTGTGAAATTCTTAAAGGCCAGATCCATTATTTAGTCCTATACACAACTTAACCTAGTGCTTACCTAAAATTTAGTGGTGTTCCAATGAAAATGTGGGGAATAAGATATTTATCTAGCTGTATCATTATTGCTATTTTTTTCTTACACATCTCGACCTTGTGTGATTTAAAAAAAAAAAAAATTAAACTGCTTCCCTTGAACATATCTTGACTTATTTACTAATTTATTGTTTCCTAATTACCATTAGAGCCTTTTTAATTCATTTATAGGTCTTTTTTCCTTGTCAACTTTGTAGTTTTCTTTCTCCTGAGTGGCAAAGAGAGAAGTAAAATATAATTTAAGAAAATAGCTTAGTTATTAAAATATACTGTCATAAACTTGTCATCTGGCACATTTGTTCTGTTTGCCTTTATGCAAAGCATTATGATGTACTGTGTATAATGATTTTTCTAGCTCATCTATTAAAGGCAATTAAAACAAAAGGAGGAATAGTGTTATCCAGCTGCTTTTACCCCTAGGACCTTTTAGGAAAAGGAATAGATGAGCTTTGGTATTTATGAAATTTGTTGTCTGTTAGGGCTCCTAACGAAGGCTAACACAACCTTTCACACAATCTTAATTAGATTTGATATTTTATTTGTCTTCATTAGGAGGCAAATTAATTTTTAATTAAAAAATAAAAGATTACCGCATCACTAAATTATAAAATACAACAACTTCCCGTTTCTTAATTTTATAAGTGAGAAATAATTATAAATGACTAATGCCTCAGGGTAATAATCTAACCCAGTAAATAATCCATTTCTATGGAGACAATAAAAACATCCAAACAATTTTCCAATATTTTATTTTCATGACTACTTTGAGTTAAAAACTAAAACTAAAAAAGTTCTTAAAAGAATAAGAAACCTAGAGTTCATTTTAGTTTCTGCAAAAACAATGAGATTTAGTTCATAGAGTACTCAGTTGCAGTGTGAGTTTTTTAAAAAGTTTTTACCTTAACAAAATATATTTTTTTATTTAATGGGTAATGACAACTATGAAAACAAGACACAAGAAGCAAAAACAATTAAAACCCTATATAAATAGTCAGATGTTTTCAAAAGAACTGTATTATAAGGAAACTGCAAAATGGCATGCTGACGATATATAATAAATAGAAAAAAATAAACAAGGCATTCTTTAAGAAATAAACTTTTTTAATTGAAGGGCTGCCCATGGCAAGAAGAGGAAGATGGATGTTGTAGTCCAAAACTACTGTTTTTAGATGACAGGAAAGGATGAACCATAGTGAGTGGAAAATGCATGAGAAAAACAGTAAATGCCTGAAGTTTCTCTCTGTCTCAATGTGAAGTACATACACAGTTTGGTATTCTTGGAAGCCATAGAAATCAGCTTCGGGAGTCCAATCCACCAGGGCTGGCTCTCCGTGCAGGTAATGCAAGGAAAGTGAAAAGGTGTGCTGGGGTGAGAAATTGATTCAAATGCTGGGAATTTAGAACATTGTTAGATACTCAGTCCTCTATCACTTACCCTCTAAATTCACAGGGTTGGTGGATGTATTCATCTGTTTCTGTTGCTTATAACGAAACACCTGAAACTGAGTGATTTATAAAGAAAATGAAATTTGTTGCTTACAGTTTCAGAGGCTGGGTAGTCTAAAGTCCAGGGAACACATTTGGTGAGAGTCTTGGTGGTGACTTCAGTGATGCAGGGCATCCCATAGCTAAAAATGGTGGAGCAGAGAGAGACTAACCTCATTCACTCTTCTTTTAAAGCTCTTTAAACAAGACCCATGACCATTTTTTGTCCCTGAGTTTGACACATTCAGCATTGATTTCTGATAAAACATCAACTTCTGATAGAACCACTGGTTTTAAGAATAATTTACTTGTTGATTTCACAGAAGACCTCTAAACAAAAGTTTAATAAGTGCTAAAGACTAACTTTTTACATGGTAGGTGCTTATCTAGACTTTTCCCTTGAGCTCCCTATGAGGGAGCAGAACACAGAACAAGAGGGAGGCAACATTTAAATATGAGCTGCAGGAGACTTAAAGTTTAAAATCACATACAGCTGTGCCTTTGCCTGATTAGTGACCTCAGTAAAATTAAATTAGAAACCAACAGAAATGAGTATTCAGAAGCATCCCCAAATATTTTGAAATGAAATAAAGTACCTTTAAATAGCACATGGATCAAAGAAGAAGTCTAAAGGAAATTTAGAAAGTGTTTTTAATTGAATAGAACTTTACAAGTCAAAAATTGGGAGATGCAATAAAGTAGTACTTAGAGGCCTATATTAGAAAAGAACTGTCTCAAACCAGAAAGAACAGAACTCCACTTCCACCTAAAGACACAAGACAAAGAAGAGTAATTAAGTTTAACACAATCAAAAGAAAAGAAATAATAAAGAGTGGAAATAGAAAACAGAGAAACAGTAGTGTAGATCAATGAAACCAGAAGCTGGTTCTTTGAATATATCAACCAAATTGATAAAACTCTAGTTACACTAATCAAAAAGAAAAGAAAGAAAAGACACAAACCACCAGTATCAGGAGTGACAGAGTTAACACCACTAGAGATCAAATAGACCTTTAAAGGATGCCAAAGTCATATTATAAACAACATTAGGCTAATAGTTTGGCCGCTTAGAGGCAAAGAACAACTTTCTTGAAAAACAAAAACTATCAAAGTTCACCCACAAAGTAATAGACAACTTTATAGCCCCTGTTTATTAAAGTAATTAAAATTTGTTTTTAAATTTCTTTCCACAAATAGAATTATAAGTCTAGTTGATTTTACTAGAATTCTATCAAAAATTTAAGAACAAAATACAGTCATCCCTCAGTATTTGGGGAGGATTGGTTCCGGGACCTCCTATGGATACCAAAATCCACAGGTGCTTAAGTCCCTTGTATAAAATGGTGTAGTATTTGCATATAACTTACACACATCATGTATACTTTAAATCATCTCTAGATTACTTATAATACCTAATACAATGGAAATGCTATATAAATAGCTGTTAGACTGTATTGTTTAGAGAATAACAACAAGAAAAAAGTCTGTACATGTTCAGTACAGACACAGTTTTTTTTTCCCTGAATATTTTTGATCTGCAGTTGGTTGAATCTATTGATGTGAAACCCACGGATACAGAGGGCAGCCCGTGTAACCAATTCTACACCGTCTTTCAGAATAGGAGGGAGGGAATATATCCCAACTCACTTTATGAAGACACTATCACTATGATATCCAAACCATAGACATGCAAAAAACAAACCAGCAAAAAAAAAAACTATAGACTAATACGCCTCATGAATATAGATAAAAAAATTCTTAAGAATTTTGGCAAATTAAATCCACCATTATATAAAAAGCTAATATATCATGATCAAATGGGATTTATCCCAGAAATATAGAGTTAATTTAGCATTCTTAAATGAATCAATGAAATTTACTATGTTAAATTAAAAATTGAAAAAATACATGATCACCTTTATAGCCACAGATAAATCTCTAACAACACTCAGCATCGACTTCTGATAAAACATCTTCAGCACAGTAGGATATTATTAAACTTTCTCAACCTGGTGAAGAGGATCTATGAGTATAAAAGAATCTACAGCAAACATGACACTTATGTTGAAAGATTAAGCATTTCCCCTTAAGATCAGGAACGAAGCAAGGATGTTCACTTTCACCACTTTTATTAAACATTGAAGTAGAGATCCTAGCAAGTCAAATTAGGCCAAATAGATCCAATGTTATACAGATAATAGACAGAATGATTGATAAATAGGTAGGTAGGTAGATAGATAGACATTCAAGCAAATAAATAGCATCCAGATCAGAAAGGACGTAAAACAGTCTTTATTTGTAGACAGCATGAACTGTTGGCATCTTTGGCTTGGAGGTGGTGTTCTCTCTGTGTCCTCACGTTGTCCTTCCTCTGTACGTGTTGCCCCTTTTTATTAGGACAACAGTCATATTAAATTTGGGACCTACCTTATTCGGCTATGATCTCATTTTAACTTAATTAGCTACAATCACAATGACCCTATTTCCAAATACATTCACATTCTGAGGTATTGCGGGTTATGAATTCAACATATGAATTTTGAGGGAACACAATTCACACCATAACATATCTCAAATCTAGAACACCCAAATATATATCAACAGGTAAATGGACAATTTTGCTGTGTTTATACAAAGGGATGCTTCTTAGCAATAAAGAGCAGTGATAAACTATTGATACTTGCAAAATTACAGATGAAAGCAATTATACTGGGTGAAAGCAACCAGACAAAAAGAAATACATATTGCATGATTCCATTTATATAAAATTTTAGAAAATGCAAGCTAATCTATAGTGATAGAAGGAAGATGAATGTTTACCTGAAGATGGGGAGGGAGGTTTGAGGGAGTGAAAAGAGGGTCTGGAGAAAGAGATTACAAAGGAGCACAAGGAAATTTTGGGGTGTAATGAATATGTTTATTATCTTGATGATTATATTATGCAATTTAAATTCATGCAAATTTTAGCATATGAATTCTACCTCTATAAAGGTATTTTCTGAAAATGTAAATGTTTCTTTTCAAAAATACTCACCTTTTCAGTAGGAGTTGAAAAATGAATTCATGATTAAAAAATCCTACAATTAAAAAAAATTATACTCTCCTTAGTTAAAAAAATTAAAAAATAAACATTAATTACTGATGAGATTGCTAAATGGTAAATAGTTAAAACAAATAAAAAATAGTTTTAAATGTTGACTAATAAAAATTTGAAATATAGAGTTCTATCAAAATATGTACCATAAAGTCTAAAATCTATGGTAAATTTTATAAATGCAAAAAAAGTCAAGTGAAAAAAAAAAGCCATTTTGACTACTCATCTAGCCTAAATAAAAAAATGCAAACGGAAAGTTGTTTTTTATTGGAATTTTGCTACAAGTTTGATCATCTCTCGTCTTCCAGGCCTGGTCATCAGGTTAAAATGATAATGAGGAGAGTGAAAAGACAACATTTAGCACAGAATGCATGTTTGCTTTTGCACAGTACCGTTTTTCAAGGTCAGTTAGCAATCTATCTGGGCCATTTAACAGACAAAATCCTGGTTTCCAAAGTAACTTTAACCAGATGCTTTATTAAGATTAAGTCATAAATATGGATGGACTCTCAGGGACAACCTAGGATAAATTCTTCTTGGCAAAGATGGACAAATTGCCACTTGGAAATATTAAAAGGCTTTCCGAGCAGAGTTCAGTCATTTGTCAGTTTAGCCAGGATTATATCTCTGATCTCTTAATGCTGCCCTTATGCTATCATGCTGCTACTTGGCCATTTTCCGTATAGGGTAATATTAAGTCTAGTTTGAGAGAAGGGACAAACACAGGCTTTCATATATTATACTGCTCTGCCAGAGTCCATACAGAATTTATTAATTAACGTTAAAAAATATTAAACCAATACCTTTTACATTGAATTAATATTACTTATTACTTATGGCTAAAGAAAAAACATTTTTGAGTGCAAATAGTTAAGTCCTACAACATGAGATTTGATGTTGAGAACTACTGCCAGGCACTGAGGACACTGATGATTTAGCTGTGGCTCCTAACCTTGTAAACATGAAACCAGCAATAAGATCTTGTGCTAAATGAATATATGTATCTATTATATATTTATCATATTTTAGCCATAAGTCCTAATGGTTTGATGAGATGACATTGAGAAAAAATTAAATATGGAAGACTTTAGCATCCATTGTAGTTAATGCTGCTAAACAAAGTTAATGAGGATGTGAATATTATTACATCATTAATGAAAAATGATCTCTAAGCATAGTGGGTAAGCATATGATATATGTTACTGTCCAATGTCAAAATATGGAGAAGATTTACCTAATTAAAGAAGATACTGTTTTGTCCTAGAGAACAAAAAGGAAATATGATTTTGAAAATAAATGAAGCTTTTTGTAAGTCTCCCATAATTTTTAACTCATGAAATAGATAATGGGCTTTGTGACAGAATTTTAAACCTTTATTTTTGGTCAAGGCTATAAAAATTGCTTTACACCAAAAAACGCTATGTTTTTTATAGGGTAAGAGCGCTTTCGTGGGCAATTTGCAAAATGTTAAAAACACACACACACACCCTAGAATATTGAAAGTCATTATACTAAATACATTCATATACTCGTTTATGTGTCTATCCACTTTAGTCTACTTTATATTAGTTTTTATTGCTGCTATATGTGACACACGATCACACTCTGGGATGTTTAAAACAACATAAAATTATCTCTGTAGGTTTCTGTGCATGTCACTGAAGTTAATTGGGTTTGGTTGATTTCTCTGCTCTGGGTCTCAAAAAGCTGAAACCAAGGTTTCAGTCAGCCTGGGGAGAGAATCCATTCATTCTGGTGATGTCAGAATTCAGTTCTGTGGACCGCTAGGACTGAGGTTCCTAGATCCCTGCTTGCAGCTGGGGGTCACTCATTTTCTTGAGTCCTCCTGTTATTCCCTGGTCCATGGTCCCCTTCATCTTCAAAGCCAGCAACAGCAGATCAATTGTTCTCCTGTTTTGAATCTGATCTGCCCCTCTTCCCCACCTTTCTGACTTCTCTTTCTGCCATGTCTCTCTGACTCCAGCAGGAGAAAGTTCTCTGATTTTAAGGACTGTTGTTATTAGATCGGATCCTTTGGAAAAATTCAAGAATAATCTCTGTTTTAAGGTTTATAGCCTTAAATACATAAGGTGTATTTAAGGGTGGCAGGATTCTGCATACCACATATTTGTTTAAGGGGAGCTCCTATTTTTTAGCAACTTTGCCACAAGCAATCTACACTCTATTTTACCTACCAAGGAACTTTATGTTAAACGACTTTTAAATAGCTTATATAAAAAACAGAAGTAAAAGAAGCGGCCTATACAGTTGTAATTTATATATGAGGCATGCAGTCACGTCACTGATTTTGTCTTCCATTATATCACAACAGCTGTTAGTATAGTCTATGCATTTGATTGTCCACCAGTTCTTACACACATTTTTTTACTAGCACATTTTATTTTTCTCTTTATATTATAAATAAATCATTTCTAAAGTGATAATACATTTTAAAATCTAATATATTGCCTAACACAGAGTAGTTGCTTAATAAATGTTGTTTTCCTTCCTTTGTTCATGCTGATTAACTTATTTGATGTTCTTCCTGATCCTCTTCCTGAATAGTCACTAAAAATCTATGACAGCCTTATTTCCTTGGCTAAACCTTGGGAAGTAATTCCAAATCACATTAACTCTTCTTTTTCCTGAAATACTACATTTCATAGTCCAAAATAATAAGAGAGTGTACTCCATCTTCTATTATTTGGTACTTTTCTGAGCTTGTTTCTGTTGCTGACAATGATAGAAGGTGGATTTTCAAAATAAAACACAAAACTGCACCCCCAGCAGTATGGTTCTGAGCATGGAGTAGCAGTTCAATAAAACTGTGGACTGAAGCCAGTTATTGCTTCCTAAGGAAAGATATTATACGGGTTAGGGAGACAGGTGAAAACGTAAAGAGATGCTCTTGAGTTAGATGGGGAATGTGTGCTTATCTGATTCACGCTGAAGACTAGGAAGATGAGGAAAATGTTAAAGTAGGTACCTGTTCCTTTCTTTTTTTTTTTTCCTGCAGTGAATAACTATTTCAATAATAAAACTTTTATTACAGAAAATAATACAGGTTCATAATTTTTTATCTGAAATTTCAAAGCTGTAAAAGTTCTAAAAATCAAATATTTTCAAAACTCATACGACAGTAATACCTCAGCTGAAATAACTGTGCCAAAAAAGAAAACAATTTGAATTTACTTATTTATAGTCTCTATGCCTCTTGGTGTGAGTATTTATACATTTTTGGCAAGTATTTTAAAGTGGTTATTGCAGATGCTGCTTCAAAAACCTGTTAGGGTTATTGTATATACAATGCAGCACTTTTCTAATATATTTTTTTAAAAGAAAAAAAAAGGAAAAATGTCTAAATTCTAAAACACATTTATGTCAAAAGTTTTGGTTAGAAATGGTAAAATCCCACCTTTGTAAAGCAATAAAAATATTCTAGCATAAAACAATGAATAAATACCTCTTGTAGGTAAATTATCCACATAAAAATGCATTTTGTGATATGCAAAAACTATAATTTTTCAATTGTATTTCTAAATTACTTAGGTAATGTTTTATATAAGGTTCATTATAAGAGGAGGTGGGAGAGTTTTTCAATGAGAACAGATTCATAGGGCTTCAATTTCCCAAGCAGTTATTAAACAGTTATTAAACTCCCTACATTTCCAAGTTATGTTCTCTGATCACACTAATGGAGCTGCCTTATATCCTTACTGTTAGCACATGCTCATATTTTAAGAATAAATATAACAGTTAAATAAAAGTGTGTATAAACTGTAATCATTAGAATTTCTGTTTACATTATTTAATTAATTATCAACTACAGTATATGACTGTATTTGTATAATTACTCACAATAAGTACTACTATTCCAGTGGACTGTTCATTCTGTGGCAGAATTTCCTATATAATTATAAGACTAATAACGACCAATTTGATGCAAAAAGATAATTGAATAGTATAACTAGAAGACATCTGGCTCTAAAAGCTTATGCAAAATATAAATCTACTGTGAAAAAATAATTGGCTTCAGTTTTTATCATTTATTTAACAACATGGCCTTCATGTTTTTAAATGATGTTTTGAAATTTTGAAAGTGGTTTCTTATCTACTGTGAGGCAGTGGTTCAGTCAACACTGAAGAATGTAAAAACTAACAAATGTATTCCTGACTCTATAATATAATTCATCTTTATAGAATAAAGTCCTCATTGGAAAAAGCAACTGGAACATCTCTACTTTAGAAACCTCTATGGGAGACATAGTGTTATGCGAACTATTTTATCCAAAACTTATATCAACATATGTTTACCCTTTATGCTAGGACCCCTAGTGTAGGGGGAAGACACCTGAGTTAGCAAATGTGAAAAGTGAAAGTTAGATCAATTCTGTCATTCCTCTGTCCACAGAAAATATTTTCTGATTAGTGAATGTAATCTGTACATTAGTGTCACTACAAGAAAGGAAAGAATGATCTACTGAAAAATGCCATAGAATGAAAATAAAACATTCCATTCAAATTTATGGAATTAAGAAGTAAAATCGTGTTCATTTTATAAAAAAGGATTTTATTATAATTGGAAACGGGGAATTTTCTTTTGGAATTTGTAGGAGAAAAATCTATTTTGTTTGGGTAATAATGAGAACTAAAACTTTTCAGTGGCTTCTTTTTTTCACCTCATCAAATTAGTAATTAATAGTGAAATCAAAATTTATTGGTTTGGGCCAAATTAAAAATATTTCAAAGTAAGAAACGGTTTGTTAGTTTCTTAAAATGTTAAGCATATCTCAACAGTAATCCCACTCCTAGGTATTTATCCAAGAGAAACAAGAACACGTGCATGTGTCTATCCAAGAACTTGTACAAGAGTGTCCATAGAGACTTTGCTGGAAAGCCCAAACTGGAAACAACCTGTAAGTAAATCAGCAGATAAAAGGACAAATGAGTTGTGGCAAATTGTGGTATATGCATACAATGGAAAATTATTCAATGATTAAAAGGAATGTACAACTGACAATACCCGTAACAACGTGGCTAGATCTCAGGAACACTATGCTGAAGAGGCCACATACAAAACAGTACATACGGTATGATTTAATTTATTTGAAATCTTAAAATAAGTAAAACTAATCTATAGTAAAGAACAGCAGATCAGATGTCACCTGAGACTATTTCAGTAGTGTGATGAATAGTCTCTAAAAGGCATAATGGAATTTTTTGAGATGATGAAAATGTTCTATATTTTGATTTTCATGGTAGATATACAGTTGCATATATTTATGAAACTTTAAAATTTTACACTTAAAATGGGTGTGTTTTATTTTATATGTACGTCATACCTAGTACAATTTAATTTTTTTTTTTTGTCCTTTTTGTGACCGGCCGCACCGTGCTCAGCCAGTGAGCGCTGTGAGCGCACCGGTCATCCCTATATAGGATCTGAACCCGCGGCGGGAGCGCTTCTGCGCTCCCAGCGCTGCACTCTCCCAAGTGCGCTACCGGCTCGGCCCTACAATTTAATTTTTAAAAAATCAGTTACGGGGATGATTGTCTACTTGTCAACATAGGTGCTCACAGCAAAGAAAAAAATTAGATTATAGTACCTAATAAGTCTACCTTCACAATTCTACAGCTGGTTATATTAGCATTTTGAACAGATAGCTCTTAGGAAAATCTTTCATTTGCTACTTTGTAGGAAATTCTAAAATTTATTAAATACTTATTACAAATTTTGAGAATGTTCATAAAATCCTCATGAAGATTTGCTCTGTTATTATTCATATTTTATGAATGAAGAATCTGAGGGTTGGAGAAATTAAAAATTGCAAAGCTAGTAAATGACATACCCAACAAACCAACTCATGTCTGCCTTTTATGTAGATATTGAGGTAACCTGCAAAAGCTGAAATTAAGGGAATTTACTTTCTGCTTAAGTCAGATCTCCTATTGGTAGAAAACACATTCTCATCTTTTTAAAGCAATGCATACTGCAAGTTTTTTTTGCATTCAAACTTTACATCCACCCAGACTTCTCAAAAGAGGATTGGTGCTACTAATAACAAAATGAAAAGAAATTACTAACACTTATAGATAAGTACAAAGTGCCAGGTTCTGTTCTAAAAGCTTTCCTTTTTAAATTCATTTAAATCTCACAACAACGCATAAGGCAGGCACTATATGATGCTTACTTTATGCGTGAATAAACTGAAGGAAAGAGCAAGTTGTCTGAGTCAATGAAGAAGACAGTATTGGTATTGAGACTGGCTACTAAACTGTGTTCTTAACTGCTACACTATGCAGGCAGTCCTCAGTTTGCACAGAACCACGTCAATGAATGTTTCCTGCATATCAGAGCCATGCAACATGACACTGAGTTGTGATATGCACCAGCTCCTGTTTGTACAGAACTGTACAAAGTAAAGACTTGCAGCCAGAAGGTACAGGCTAAAGGGATACTGTTGAGCGCCTGGGGATGTTACTTTTCATCCTTTTTATTTTCTCAGTGAACCAGAAAAAAGATCATTGAGAATGCAGACAGGAGTTGTTACAGGGTTAAGGAGAGAAGTGAAAGTAAGAACCAATGACCTAGGAGAGTAGAAGGGTGTGAATGGATTGGAAAACAAAGTAGGATTTCTGGGCAGGTAATATCTGCAATAATTATCAAAGCTAATCATTATTATTATTTTTTTTTGTGTGTGTGTGTGGCCAGGGGTTGGGGGTAGAAAGGGAAAAAATGTTTCTTGTCAAGGTTGTTTCATTCCTATATCATTCTTTTAATAAAACCTTTATTCTCTATTTAAAAAAATTAGGGTAAGTAAGCATATATAATGCTTTTAGTTAGGATGCATATTTTCCATAACTGTCCTCAAAGAATTGTAAGAGTCATACACTTATTTAAACCTATTAATTTTTATTTCTAAACTTGTATTGGGATTAAAAATATATGAATGAATAAAATTATGGTGAATTTCAATTAACCTTTAGGCAAAGATCCAAGTTCCAGTTTCTACTGGTACAATCCTTTCCTCTACAGGATGTATTAACAGTGAAAGATTCCTTCAGCTTCCTTTGTAAGAACATACAAGGACAGGTCCTTGGGAATAGCTATTATCTTTCCCTTCCCTCTAATATAAACAGAAAAATTAGTGTAAAATATTATACTAGAACCACCCAACTGGTATATATTCCATTTTACTATGAAAAAAATAATTAAATAATTAAAATAAATTGATACTTATGATTAATACAATCAGCATGTTGGAACTGGAAAGCATCTTTGAGATCACTGAGTATAATCTATTTAATTCATAAATGGTAAAACTGAAATCCAGAAAGCTTAGAAACTGGCTACAAATCTTAAACCTGCTGATGGATTTAAATGAGGACTGCTTAACAACTAGCCTGGTGCTTTTTCCACTTATCACTATCTTTTAGTTCTTTAATGCCTTTCTTTCTCTTCAATTATATAACAAATTATAATTTAATTATATAATTGCTCACCATATTCAATTATGTAGCTTTTGCATATTAATTAAGTAACAAATACCTGTCCAGTAGAGTTCTTTGCTTCATTAATGCTGCCACATGTAGGGGGTTGAATAGTGTCTCATATCCACCAGAAATCTCAGAAAATGACTTTATGTGGAAATAGTCTTTACAAGTGTAATTAAAGTAAGGATCAAGGTAAGATCATACTGGATTACAGCGAGCCCTGAATCCACTGAGAGTGTCCTTATAAGAGACAGAAACAAAAGGATACACAGGTATACAGAGAAGGCAACATGGTGATGGAGGCGGGGATTAGAGGAAAGCCTAAACACCAAGGAATGACAGTTATCGCCAGCAGCCACCAGAAACTAGGAGAGAGGATTGGGATTCTCTCTCCTCAGAGCTTTCAGAAGGAACCAACCTTGCTGACACTTTGATTTTGGAGCCTCTTGAACTGTGAGCCAATGAATTTCTGTTATTTTAAACCACCCAGTTTGTGGTGATGTGTCATGGAAGTCCTAGAAAAGTAATACACCATAGAAAAAAATGTCAAAGTCCATAAACCGGAAACACAGTAAAACAGGGGAAAGGGAAAAACAACAAAGAAAAACCAGTTCATTAGTTTATGGCCATTAGCGAGCATTACCATGAACCTCTCTACTCACTGCTAAACCTTCTTGCTTGTAATTGAACTGGAAAAATGAGGTCATTTTTATAATTTGTAGCAGCACCACAGCCTGCATTACAGAGACACTGCTATACAGTATCAGTGGACAGTGGCGGGCCCTTCAGAATTAAACACATTTTCTTTCATGCCAACACCAGAGAATATTCCCTCTATGTTGATTATTCTATACTACCTGGGAAAGGTGGTACATAACACAGATATAAGAGCAATTATTTAGTAATAGCAATTATTTAGTAATGAAAAACTCTGCACCAGTATCTCCGCTAAGGAGCTTTACATATTTTCACTCATTTAATTACAAAACATTAGCATTAGTATCTGTATTAGTCTTCTATTGTTATGTAAAAAATAACCACAAACTTAGTGGATTAAAATAACACACACTTATTATTTCGCAGTTTCCATGGGTCAGGAGCCTGGGCGTGGCTTACCTGGGTCCTCTGTTCAGGATCTCAAAGCTACAGTTAGGGAGTCAGCTGCATGGTTCTCATCTGAAGCTCAGGCTCCTCTTTGAAGCTCATTCAGGCTGTTGGCAGAATTTAGTTCCTTGTGGTTGTAGAACTGAGATCACTCCTTTCTGCTTTTTTGGTTTTTTTTGGATGTGGGGGATAACTGTCAGCAACTAGAGGTCCTGGCCACATGCACCCCACCCCCGCTTTGCAGTTCACAACGTGGATGCTTGCTTTTCTTCCAAGCCAGTGGGAGATGATCTGTGTCTTTCACCTCAAGTCTCTGACACTCTCTGCCTCTGGTCCAGCTTTAAAGGCCTCATGAGATTAGGTCAGGTCTACTTAAAAGCTTGCTAGAGATCTTAATTACATCTTTCCCATAGAGCATAATCTAACAACAGGAATAAAATCCCAGCATATCTACAATCCTTCTCTCACATTCAAGTAGGGTACACCAAGAGGTGGGGATCTTAGCATTCTGCCCACCACAGCACTGCTAACAATTAATGTTTACTGATTCCTAGCATGTGCTTTCACATATAACTCTCTTAATTTGGGAATATTAGTACTGGCAGGGATTTTAGAGATCATTGGCTATATGTTCTGTCAACTCACCTGCACTGCCTCCTTCCTTTAGTATTCCTCATTATTTAATATGTTGTTAGAATAATAAACTTATAACATGGCCTCTGTGAGCATGAGTGTGTCCTCCTGAGAGCACTTGCATTGACAAAGATGACTCATCTGTTTCTTACCATCTGCTGTTTAACCTTTGCTTCAGCAACACTGTCTTTTCCAAAGATAAAATCTATGTGACTACTGACACTTGTTTCACCCAGAGTGATGTTTTAGTGACCCTATCCCCAAAATCATGTTTTTTTGTCAAATTATAGGGAAAAAGCAAAAATGGAGGGAGGAAGGAAGGGGGCAAGGGGAGGAAAAAGGTGTGTGTGTGTGTGTGTGTGTGTGCACGCATGTGTGTGTGTGTGTGTGTTTAGGGAAGTCTGATGATGGCAAGTCTCATTGTGGGAACACAGTCCCCAGAAATGAAGCATAGTCAACTCTTAGATGTAGTGGAATCCAGATAAGGCCTGTTCCAAAACAGTGTAAAATAATACAAAATCCTAAAAATGATAGTGGGCTAGAAATCACATTTGAGTTCAGCAGAGTATGCATGTTTTAGAATCCCAGCATGTCTGATTGCAATTGTGAAGAGTGGCAAATTAGAATTCAAGGGCTTAGAAAATAGGGTCAAGGACAATTTGCATGCTTGCATGTTAGTAAATAGTAGGAAGGAAATGATTTCCTTTCATTTAAACATGAGTAACCAGAAAAAAATCAACAAGGAGCTTGTGAAAAGTATTCTAGTTTAAAAAAAAAAAAGCCTTGGAGACATCACGCTAAAGATTCAGAAACATAAAAGCATAGGAGAAATTAAAGACAAATAACTAACAGACTTCAAAAAACAAAATCTATAGACAAATTGTATATATAAATACTTTCAATGTAGATAATAGAAAGCTAATATTTTTTATATATGAAGAATTTTTACATATTGACAAGAATTGGATAAACACAGCAAAGAATAAAAGTATGAGGCCACTGTTAGAAGAGCAAATCCTACTAACAAAAAGATGCTCACCTCATTGGTAATCAAAGAAACTCAAGTCCAAATAGCAGTAGACTGATTTTACATCTATAAGGATGGCAAAAAATATAGAAGAGAATAACACCATTGCTGGTACAGACATGGGGGTAAATGTGCATTGTTGGCAAAAATGGAAAAGGCTTAATCCTTCCTGAAAAGATACTGTTGAATAATAAATGCAACATTCAAACATGTGCATATCTCATAATTGTATAGCAAAGAAAAATAACTTTCTATTCATAGATTAAGATTCGTTCAAATATATATTATTATGTCTACACATGATTGTGTGTGCACAGATAAAAGTACATAGTGATGATAACTACTTTTTTTATATTATTTACCTTGGAAAGAAGAAGGAGAAAATGAATGTGAGGAGTCATTTGGGTAAACCATGAAAGAAGCAAAGGAAAAAAGAAAACCTATCCAGGAAAGGAAAGAGAAAAGAAAAACCTGAGTATATTGAATTTTTGTTTTTACTTGGTTAAGACAATAAGATAATAATGCTGTCTGTTACTAAGGTTTTTATTACGTATCATTTTCTATCTAGGACTAAACATATTTATTTGTTGACTATGGTGAAAAATCAATAGAGAGCAAGAAAGTATATCAGAATCTTAAAAGTTGTTTTCTTCTGGGAGTGAAATTCAGAGTAGCTTTCATTTTCTTCTTTGTACATGACACATTGTCTTTCTGTAGTCTCTAATTTTTTTGTAATAAAGAAAAATAGTATTAGAAAATATAGACATCACTAGTTTACTCAATTTAATATATAACATACTATTAAATTATGTAAAATTTGTTTAGTATCTTATATTTTGTTTAAGGAAGTAAAGTGAACTTCATTCAAAAATAATACTGAGGCATGAATGGTTAATTACTCTATTTGCAATTTAGCAGATGCATCTAAATTAGGAAATTGTGATTTCGTTAAGTCAAGGTATTTTGGTTACAAAATGTTAAAGCCTGATTTAGGTTCTTGTCTCAATGGGTGCTCACATATCAGTAGCTAAGAGACTCAAACTTTATGGTTTATTTGATTATATTCTCAGTTGGAACCCCAGAGATTGATACTACTCTTGTGGATATAAGAACATAAAAATTTAAAAACTGATTACTGTACTTAAGATCTGCATGCTTGCTAGAAGAAAGACTTTTCACAAGTGAGAGACTAACACAGCTTAGTTTTAAAACACTTGTATTTAGAGGTTTTCTTTTACGCAAACCTATGATTTCCTCTCCTATTCATTTTAAGAAATTGCTTTAAGATGCAAAGGGGAAACAAAACCCTTTTAAGGAAAGTAGCTACAATAGACTGACAACATATGTTTGAAAAGCAGTACATTTTGAGAACAGGGAGAGCTAACAGTAAAGAAGGTAAAATACATATCTGAAAGGGTATTTAGATTACATTGGAATATAACAGGATTCCAAGTATTTTTTGAAAAGGAGAAAAGGGAATAATAATATTGTGGGAAGAAAACATGAAGGATACTTGGTTAGTTGAAATTTTAACTCGGAATATGTAGCATAATGATCTTTTTCTTGGAGGTGAGATGATATTGTCATCACTAGTATGCATGTATCAAAGGTATGGATTATCAAAGAGATACTTCCTGGCTACCTGCTCAAACATGTCTGCCTGCTTGGTCCTGAAGGTGTAATTTGGTTCCAGGAGTTTTAGTTCACTGCTATTTTCACTGTTCCAGCCCACTACTATGCTTTTTGTGAGAAGAAATTTCTTTTTGGCATATAGTTTGGGAATGATGTGGAATAAACCCTTCGCAGCATCTAAAGGAAATTCCAAGCAAAGTTAAAATTCTGTGATAACGTTAACTGCTAGGCATGATTATCCTTTTGAGGTTAATAGAATGGTCTTTCCTCTAAAATAAAAGTACATACAACAGCTGCAGGAAATATCTGCAGTATATCAAAAGAAAAACCTGAATTCTACAGCTGGGCCTACACGCACACACACACACACACACACACACACACACACACACACACACACACACACACACGAGCAGAACAGAGAACTAAGTGATTATCAGCAGTGAGCTGATCTGAAGAATTTAGAGTAAAATTTTTTTGTTACAATAAGGAAAGATAGGACGGCACTTCAGGACTTGAGGCTGGGAAGAAGGCTGGAGCCAGGATTACAAGCCGTGCAATGGTTTTGGTTTCTTATTTTGTTCAGCTTTTAAATAATCAACAATTAGTGAATTTTAATAGTTTTTTTTTTTTTATTTTTTAGCTGGCTTTCTAACGATGGTAGTATAAATTGTGGTTTTCCCCCAATTAGCTAGAATGCATAATTTCTCCCACTTCTTACTGAATTTCTTCAGGGGAACTCCATTTCTGGAATTTATCTTTTGCCAACTACAGCCAAATATTTCATTACAGAATTGATTTTATTTTCTCCTCGGTGGACACATCGCATAGATACTCCCCACCCAGCATGACACCCGTTAAATAGTTCTATAAATCATTCTCCTGCTCAGTTTCTCTGCCACCATTCAGCAGAAACCTGGGGTAATGGATCCTGACACAGTCTTTTCATATCTATCTCACCCACCAAAAGGGACTTTTCAACTGTCCCACTGAATTCTCCCAATAGTTGTCATATGATATATGGCAACTTATGCTTTTCCAATGGGAACAACATTTTTGACAATTTTAACTTCAGAAGAAAGAAATCTGTGACCAGTAGCTGTAGCCTTTTGTATACGTTTCTTTAGTTCATCTCTGCAGCTCTTCCGGTGTCACTGATTTCTGTGTGAACTCTTCGAGCAGGCTTTCATATCCCCTTTGCCTATTGTAAACCAATCATAGATGATTACCCGGTATTTTATTAGGCCACTAACTGGTTTCTGTTAGATTCGTCTTTCTGAGCCTAGTCAGAAGGGCAAGAACTTCATTTCATGGTTGTCTTAAAAATAATGTTCAGCACATCATCACTTTTTTAAAAAAAAATTGAAAACTGAATTGGTACCATTGACTTAGTGCCTGATCTTTGGATTTCTCAATAAGGTCTTAAGTAGCTGACAGCCAGATTTAAGATCTAGGGCATAATTCAGATGTTTAGAAAGGACTAGAACAGAGTTGCTAGACTCCACCTGTGTACTTTGTTAGAAGATCAGAAATGTACTTAAGATCTTAGAACCTCACAAAAGGCATATATCCTTGTTATTCAAGAAACATCAGGATGACAAGAGCATTTATTCATCAAATTTTCTCATGTGTTTATTTTTATCTTGTTAATTGTGACGCAAACCTAAAATTATTAAGCATTCTTTAAAAAGCCACCCCTATGAGCATGCTACATGAGAAGCAAATCAAAGTCAGTTCCTGGGGTTAAGAAAATAGCTTTAAAAGGCTTGTTAAGAATCTCTAATTGCACCGTTACAACATACCATGCTTTTAAAACAATCAGTAAATTAGGGATAATTAATCAGAAACTTAGGCATTACATTTTCTTAACAAGAAAAAAAATTTAAAAATAAAGACCTTTCAGGTTTGAATAAATCACAGATGGAGTACAATTAATTTCATCTATGAGTTGAACATAAAATATATCTGAATTTTAAGCATATTAATCTGAACTGCATATCAAAAATCTAAATTGTAACAAAGACTACAATACAGTAGTCCTCCTTATCTGAGTTTCACTTTCTGCAATTTCAGTTACCTGCAGTTAACTGTGGTAAAAATTATTAGTTATTTTTGAGATAGAGAGAGAGAGAGAGAGAGATAGAGAGAGAGACCACATTCATATAACTTTTATTATAACATATTGCCATAGTTGTTATATTTTATTATTAGTTATTGTTGTTAATCTCTTACTGGGCCTAATTTATAAATTAAACTTTACTATAGGTATGTATGTATGTATAGGAAAAATTGTGGTGTAGCATATAAAGGGTTTGGTACTGTCCACAGTTTCAGGCACCCACTGTGGGTCTTGTAATGTATCCCCCAAGGATAAGGGGGAACTACTATACTATTAGCATATGTCACTTTTAGGTATTAAATCTATTGGACCTTCACAATGAAAAACTCATTAAAGTACATTTGAAATTAAGAGTCTTATTAAATTAAATGGGATTTCTAAAGCCCTTGTTCAACAAATATTTGAGCTATCCTCACTTTTGAGAGGATTTTCTTTAATCAGTAGTTTGTATATAACTACAGACACTTAAATTTTAAAAAAAACTTCCGTATATTTCTTTTGTATATTTTACAAGGTAATGAAAGCTACTTTGCCTTGAATGTAGTGTAATTTCTGCTTATATGTTTAAATTTTGAATTATCAGTAATGCAGTTCTAAAACAAGTCTGGCAAATACTGTGAAATTATAGTTTGATCTCCAAAGAGTAGTTCTCTATGTGCTGAGTAGGTACCAGTGCTAAGCTAATTTCAGGGAAAGTGTATGCATAAGAAACACTCTTCCTATACCAAGAGATGTTCTAGCCTCTGTGTAAAGCTGTTCAGAAAGTCTTCTTAGTGCATTTATAATTCAAAAACAAACAGATCTCTCCAGCTCCCTTGAACACAGAAGCTTTTAGAGCAAGGTACACAGCCTATGAGCCAAATCTAATGGTGATTGTTTTTGTATAACTAAGAATGGTTTTTACAAATGAGAAAATAGTAAAGAACACTAACTTTGAACCACAATTAAGTGGAATTTTATGCCCCCCACAAATGAATTACATTCTTCTCATCAGTAGACCTGTATTACCAAAATAAGAAAAAAAATTTCTCAGTTATTATGACTGCATTTTGAATTTTGTCAGTACAACTGTGTGGACATTGTTTTATCTCTTGTTATAGAAGTACCTACAACAGTATAGTCCCAAGTTTGCCTCATGGTTCCCAAGTTTAAAATATTTACTATCTAGCCCTTTACAGAAACAGCATGCCCATTTCTGTTATAGAGCAATATGAAAATCTATAATAAAATTTGTAAGTGGTTAAGAGCAGCAACTTTACATTCAAATAGGGCTAAGTTGAGTCCAGGCTCTTCCATTTATAAAATCTATTGGCTTGGATAAGTCACTTGCACTCGCTAAGCTTCAGTTAACTCATCCATAAACATGAGTCACTGTGGAGTTTTAATGGGGTTAATAATAATGGTACCTATTTCATAGGGTCACTACAAAGATTAAATTGCCAGGCTCATAGAAAGATCTAAATGATTGTTATCTAAATGTTCAGATAAAACCAGTTCAACCTGGTTTTATACAAAAATCCAACTCTTGGGATCCCCAGGAGACTTCCTAAACACACAAACAAAAGCATAATTATAGAAGGCAAATCTACTTCCAAATACTTAGGAAAGAGTTTGAAAATGAACTTTCGCTTTTCAGAGTTTTATTTCTTTGTTGCTTGTTTTTCCCTTCCTAATGACTAGGGCTTGGGTTTATCAGGCCATTATGATGAGTTGCATTGTGTGATAAGTTGCAAGGTTGGATAGCTGGGTACCTACAAGTAACAGGCTTGTTGGAAGGGACCCCCCGCTCATCCCAGAGTCTTTGGACCTGATCAAGGCACTTTTTCTAGAAGCTTGTTCACCTCTACAGACCAAAGAAGTAACAGATGAGTTTGTCCACTAGAACAGTTCTACACATCCCGTCCAGTTGCCAAGTTGGAATGGATCAGAGTCTTTGCCAGAATCAACTAGCTTTCACATAAAATAGCAGAGAATCCCTTTCACCTGGATCTCCTGGATCTCCTCAATTGCACCCTGGATTTATCTCCTGTTGATCTCTAAGTCTTCACGAAAAAGGGAAGTTACTCTGAAGCAGTGCTTCCCAGCAGACTTCTCATTGGGGGGTGTGGGGGGGTGTGGGGTGGTACCAGGCTTTGTCCTAGGAACTAACACTGACACCATTAACAACTACTGTGTGCGGATTCTTTCCCAAAGTATCAGAGGACACTTTTATGCCCAAGGAGGGCTCCTTAGAGGTAAGGAGGAAATCCAGGGCTAGTGCCTAGTGTGGAAAGTGCCCAACTGAAAAGTTGTAGCTCCGGGAAATCAGCATCTTTTCTCTCCAATAAAGCCAAATGGGAGGATAAGTAAGTGGCTTTCTCTTTTGCAGTGTCACATTGTGTATCCCGCAGCCCTGAGAAAGGATTTCAAAGCAGCATGTGGTTGGTCACAGAGTGAAACATACATAAAACAACTAATAAAACGGATTATGTTAGATTATAAATGCTTTAACTGTATGATACCTTAGCACCAAGGAATGCTGAACCTCTGAAATAACTATTACAGAAAGGTTTCCATTTGCAGTTGAGCAACTTTTTGTCGAAGGAAAGTAAAATAAACCAAGCAGCATAAATTACTCAAAATATTTCTCATCAGCATTCCCTACATCACAAGGTACTGTATCTTCTTAAATGTAAAGAAGATTGAAGATGTGGTTGATATGCTTTATGGTGGCTATATTTTCCCTAGATGAATAACTTGCTTTTTATGAATATTCCTAAAGCAAATGAGAGATCTATTTGCATACCTCATTAATGATCCTTTTTTAGCAGGAACATGTTCCTAATTTTATATATCCATAAAAATGTCTTTTCATCATGCCAATGAAAAATTATATATTTTCTGCCAGAATTTATATTTGGATACTGGTGTTTGAAAAACATAAATTATGCTAAAGATTTCACCTTTTGAAAAGAATAAATTATAATAGTGATATTACCTTCAATATGTTGATGGCATATTGAAATATTTTCTTATTTTGGTTTCTGTGAACTTGGTCAATATCCTCTTTGTTCCTTCTTGCTATTTGTGCTTTCTAATCTGAAAATGGGAGAAATAATGTTTTATTCTTAGACAATTAATAATACAGTATTGTCTTTATAAATATTATCATTATAATAACAGATAAAGATTCCTCAGTGGTATTTTTTTTCCTCTTATTTTCACTTTTCTTTTTTATGATACAGCATGTCACAATTGAGCAAAATCGAAATAAACTAATTTCATGTCTGTGGTACAACCGTCAAACCACATGCTCCTAATCATAAATAGAGATCAGTAAGTGCAAGTATTAGTCTACTTAGATGACATGCAATTCATTTTTAATGAATTCAGTTTTAAAAATTACACTATTAATTGTATGAGGGGAACGTTGCTGACTTCACCTTTCTCTATTCATTCATTTAAAGGCTGTTTATTGAATGTTTGCTGTGCTTTCGTAACTTTACAAGGCACTGAAGATATCAAAATGAATAAGGTCAGTCGCCCTCATAAATTCAAATGAGATAAATTCAATAGTTAGAGAAAGAGTAATGTATTATCAGAGCGATATGCATATTGGACTGTGAGAGCACATAAGAGAAGCATAGATTTTATGATCTGGGAAGGCTTCTCAGAGAAGGTGAAATATAAAATGAGCTTTCAGCAATGAATAAGCGTTAGCCAGAAGAGAAGAGGAATGTCATTCCCTGAGCAGCATGTGTGGAAATCCAGAGAGCAATTCATGTATTGAGCAGCTTATTAGTTTCTGTTGCTTATAACAAAATACATGGAACTAGGTATTTTGCAAGAAAATGAAATTTATTGTTTACAGTTTCAGAGGCTGGGAATCCAAAGTCCAGGGAACACATCTGGTGAAGGCTTTCTTTGGGGATGACTTCAGTGACGGTAGGGTATCACACTGAGAAAATAGTGGAGCAGAGAGAGCAAGAGAAATAGACTCTCCTCTTTCTTCTTTTAACGCCCTCAGAACCACGCCCCGACCACAGTTTTTCATCCCTTCACTACGGCATGGTCCTACAATCTAGTGACCTCTTCAAGGCTCCACCTTTTAATTACCATAATAAGATTTCCCACCCTTTTAACAGTCACAGTGGGGGTTGAGTTTCTAACACATAAAACTTGGGGGACACAATTCAAACTTCCCCCAAGTTTAGGGTTAGGGGGGACATCACTCGGTCCACTACAAGCAGTGAGAGATAGGTCTGAAGGCGTAGGCTGGGAGTTAGAGAGCTTGTCATCTGTCTTGGAATCAGAATTTTGCAGATGTTGAACACGGGAATGACTATACGAATTAAACCCTTGATATTATTTTATAAAATCTGGATATGTATTTAGAATTAAACACATACAAACTCCCCTTTTCTTGCCCTTTTAGAATAAAGACACTAGGTCATGCAGAATTAAGTGACTTAGTCTCAGATTACCATTTTATGTGGTTGAACAGCACTAGAAGCCAGAGTTTTTCATATTCTTAGATAAGTGCTCAGTGCAATTGAACACAGGGACTTTTCCTGGACTCCCTTTCCACTCCCAAGATAACAGTGAATGGTTTAATAGGCTATTTAAATAAATCATCACAGTTATAAACATATATTTCTAAATTGGAATGATTATAGGTATTAGTCTGTTAAACATGTGGTCTATGCCAAAAGACACATTACCTGTTCAGCTGCTCAGAAAGAGCCTGTCAACTCATTGGAGGTGGTTATCAGTCAGATGATACATCTGTTCCAGGTGGCAGCTGTTCCTGTCTGGAGTGCAGAAAATCACCATGAAAATACCCTGCGGCCCAGCCATCATATTTGACTGTACTATTAGGAGACACCTGTGAATTTTCTTTATGAATCTGTAACTTTTAGATACCTCTCAGTAGCTATATCTTTTTAATCTTTATAAACGCAACAGACATTTTTATCAAAAAATATGGTATCATCGAAGAAACGAGTACTGTATCAATTAAATTAATTTTAATACACAAAAAATGTTTATGTCTATATTTATTCATTAGCAATTTGTGAAGTGAAATACTAAGCTGATTCTAAAACATTCTGCTCAAGACATCTCAAGACAGGATGTAGTATATTACCTTTGAAGAACAATCGGGAAAAAAATCATAATGCAAGACACTAAGTATATTCTAGGGGGATAAATACAGGCAATATAAATTATATCATTAACCTTAACTGGAGAAATTTAGTGACACTGAGGGACAGGAGAATGAGGCTCCTTTACATTCACTCATTCTTTCGAAATCATTCACTCCCACTTAATTTTCCTTTCCCTTCCCCACCTTCCTTCCTCCCGCCCCCTTGTTTTGCAGTTGAGTTCTTTTGTAAACAGCTGTAAGCATTACTAATATAGCTAAAGCCCTTGCTCTCCTTTGCTTTTTCCTCCCCCTACTCCCCACCTCACTATCTTGAAGTTGATGTGTATCACTGGTGTGCACTTCTCACGTGTTCTTTTATAACACATGCACATATCAACACAACACACACATGCACTTATCCCAAAAAACTTATTTTTGCTGTGTGTGTTTTATATTCATAAATGGTATAGTACTGTTTCATTCTTCTGCATTTTCTCTTTAACTCAAAATTATATTTTTTAGATTGACTATTAACGTAGACTTTGTTTCTCCATATATGTATATGTAAATATTAGAGAAAACTGAGCTTAATCAGCATTTTCCTTATGATAGACAATGTAGCTTACACATTTTTGCATTTAGCAACAGCGCTGCAGTGGTTGCATCTGCCTTCTTGTGCCCACATGTGTTAGTTTCTACTGGGGGACACCATGCCTAGAGCTAGCTCAGGACGTACTTCTGTGGAAACTAACAGGCATCCATATCACATCTATGGAGCCCCACATGAGGGTACATACCTTGGTGTGGATGGCAGCAAAAGATGTGATGGGGCCCCCCACTTTACCATTTGGCAAAGCCTTCTTATCCAGGACACAATCCGATGGCTCCCGTAGATCCTAGAAATAGACTCACTGGGAATGTACTTCTATAATTTCACTTGGTGTTACCAAATTTGTCTCCACTATTTTTGTATGAATTATGTTCTCCTCTGTAGGGTTTAACAGCTTGCAATTTCCCACGACCTTTCCAAGCCTTTGTATTGTCAGATATTTTCTTTTTTAGTCTATTTGATGGATGTGAAGAGGTATGTTATTGTTACCATGATGTAATCAGTTCCTAGACACTTGTGAAGATGTGACTCTGTTCATGTATACACTCAGCCTTTGGTTTGTCTTTTTTCTTTATTTTATGGGAGTTTTTCTTTTTCCTCTCACACAAAAGTTTTAAATTTTAACATACACATATTTAATTGAACTTTTACTTATGGCTTATACTTGTTATATAGTCTACCTGCCTTCCTCACTTGCTGGCTGGAGAATGTAAGAATTGCGGTAATGTACCTAGGATTGATATCTACCTAGGAGTTGCTGTGCCAGCTTACACACCAAATTTTACTTCAGTCTCTCATTCACATTGTATTGAACACATGCAGGTTTCATAGTGATGACAATATGTACAGCAGTCATTTTATGTTCAATGCATTTGCATCAATAGTGATGAAATATTTAGCTAGCTACTTCTGGAAAAATAAAACATGTCATAGCAAAGATAAATAGCAGATGAATCAAAGACTTAAAGGTAAAACGTCCATCATAAACATGTTAGAAGAAAACATAGGTGAACATTTTCATAATTTCTGAGGCTCAGAAATTTTTATTAAATTTTATAGGTAACTCAAAGATCATAAATAAATCATGCTTAGATTTGAATTCATGAGTAAAACCTTTTAAATGACAAGGCACTATAAGATAATACAAAAATGAAAGCAAAAACAAAAAAAACTTAGAAAGAGATGAGAAATTTTTCTGAAACAAATATGCCATACAAAACATTAATATTTTCATTAAGTAAAACTATTTACAAGTCAAAAGAAAATGATTATATATCAGTAGAAATATTAATAATGCACAAAAATAAGCTATTATTAAAGAACAAATAAAACTTTTAATATTCAATTAACTGGTTTTGTAGCAATTACAAATAAAAATGATTTTGTGCTATAGATATTTATTTGTGTATATAGCTGTTAGTATTTTGCCTACCAGAGTGGAACAAAATAAGGATTGACAGGATTAATTGTTTAATATATGATGGTTAATAAGATGGCTTTATAAAGTTCATAAGAATTTTTATCATAAATATTCAATTAATGGTAATTATGTGTTAATAATGCTGATTTGAGGATATGGAGAGAATAACACTGTCATCCAGTGTTGTTGGGGGTATAAATTGATATAATATATGTTTTAAAAATATAATCTGACTGCAATATAGAATGGATTGGTAGGATAATATGCAAGTTTAAATGTAATACTGACCTTTTTCAAGCTAATGTTTATACTAGTCCAAAGATGGAAAGAACTGAAGTAGTAATGACTAGAAAATTTGGTCAAATTAATTATTGTATATCAACATAATTGGATACTATGAGCCGTTACAAATGATACTGTATATTAAAGATCTACCTGATACATTTTTGAGTGGGAAACACTGCTTACAGAAGTGTGGACTGTAATGTACCACTTATAAGATAATTTCTTATATTTAATTACTATTTAAATATATTAATATAATATAGTTTGTTATATAATTATATAATTAATATGAACTACTAAATAAATGATCTGTAAATGTATTTAAATTAAATCACATATATGTGTGTATATATACATATATATATGATCTTTTTCATTGAACAAGCTTGACATAGAAAGAAAACTGTTTGCTTTTCTCAAACCAGTACTTTGATCATATTCCATCAGATCGTCAATGGCTTTAGGTGATATTTTTGACAGATCCCATATGTACCAGTCTGGGTCACATCAGGAAACAGATGGCACACTCAGCGCTGAAATAAAAAGGAATTTAATAAGAGGGTATTTACAAAGATAGTGGCAAGATGAAGGAACTGAGAAGAAATAGTGAAGCACCCAGGGACTCCCAACAGTGGGAGTTAATGAGGTACTGGCCCTCAGAGGTAAGATTAGAGAACTGTTACATTGTTACTTGAGGCCTCGAAGCAAGAATCTGTAGCTGTGGGAGCCCACAGGAGTCCATGGGTAAAAAACACAGATGCCAGATATACCCAGTACAGAGGGGGCAAGTGAAATAAATACTTTGAATTCCCTTTCCTCCCTCTCTCTGTCTTGCTCCTGCCCCAATGGGAAGCACAAGACACGGGAGCAGTGTGCTGTGCCTCCTGGGGGAAGCATTGGGTGGAAAAGAGCAAAGAATGGATCAGAAGGGACGAACGTGGAATAACCGGTATAATTCAGCTTGTTGCTGGATTTTAGGAAGTAAAATTGTCTCATTTTCAAATTAAAACATCCACCAGTCCTGTCTATACAAAAACTTGAACTTCACATTTTGTTTAATGCTACCCTCTCTCCACCCTTACGTGCCATCCACGAGCCTCCCGTTGCGTAGCCTTTTCTTCTTCTGCTCCCTTACACGTTGAGTTACCTCTGGCTTCTCCAGGAATGGGGCAGGTCCTGGGGTATATGAATGGGAGTCAAAAGGACATAGACCTTTTTACTCAGTTGTTGTTGTTTCTTTTCCTTGCTTGACTGAGAAACACTTTCTGTCATGGCAAGCATCCAAAATAATCATTCATTTATGGACTACTTAGTGAGATAGTGACCTTTACATGGTGAACTATGCCCTTGACATGGAGCATACACTATTCTGCTGCTGTTCTGAATGTCCCTCAGCTTCTGTCCTTTGTCAATATCAGGATATTAGTGGCTATCTATATAGGTCACTTGTCTGTGTTATCTTTCCCCCTATTTTGCAACTTTGTGGGTTGCAGAAAATTGATAGCAATGCAAGTGATTTGTGGCCATAGAAATGCAAATTGATTATTGCCCTATGGAGTTTTGCCAGTTTTGCATCTGTTGAGCCGATTAATTTCAACATTCCTGATGGGTTATATATCTGTCTGTTTTTTAAGTTCTCCTTTACACCAATAGTAACTTTACTGATTTTTTCACTAGAAAATGAGCTAAAATTTGATTATGCGTGTCTATTACGTAAGAGTTATGATTTTACCCTTTGCTATGGTTTGAATGTTGGCCCCCTCCGAAATTCATGTTGCAGTGTAATCGCCATAACAATGGCATTAAGAGGTGAGACGCTTAAGAGGTGATGAGGCCGTGAGGGTCTTCCTTCATGAGAGGGATTAATGCCATTATAAAAGAGCAAGTGCAGCCCCCTTTTGCCTGTCTCTTTGCTTTTCCTGCATAGGATGTCTTTCACCATGGAATGATGCAGCAAGAAAGCCCTTTCCCAGTGCCAGAGTTTTCATGTTGGACTTCCCAGACTCCAGAACTGTAAGAAAATAGATTTGTTTTTTGTAAGTTACCCAGTCTCAGGTACTCTGTTATAGCAGCATAAAACAGAGATAACCCTTCCCCCACTTTTCTTTCCTTAAATGTTGTTTGACAGGATAACATAGCCCTTTACTTGCAGCCTCTATATGCTCTAGCAGGAAGCCCTTTGTGGTGAGGTCCTTTCTGGATGACTGAGCTTTATCTGACAGCGTCCCTCTTGTCCATGAGAATCCACGCACCCCTGACTTATACCAAAAGATGGAAGTACAACTGGCTGCCACTCCTACGAGTTCTCTTTCTTCTGTTTGGAACAATTTCAGACAGCTTTGAACCAGGGAAGAAGCTTTACTTTTCTTGAACACACATACAATTTTCCAAGCTCTATGGTTCTTTCCCCTGGGTCCTTCTTACTTGGCTTAAGGAAATTAGGAGATAATGATTCTCCCTTTTCTCATGAAGAGGAAAACAGAAACACTGCAGTTCTGTTTATACATTAGAAATTCTACAACCATCCCCGTCTCATTCCCCTGACCCAATGACTTAGTCTTCCCTCTGGTTTTCAGGAATGGTTTGCTATTGTTGAAGATTGAATTACCTGAAAAACAGGCTCCTATATGAAGAGAAATATACAAGTTTATTGGGATTGTTTTCAACATAGGTTGTAGAGTGAAGGGAAGAGTATTGGGAAGGAGAGAGATTTTTGTGTCATAGTCACAGCAAAGGCCTCTACATCTCCTGTGGAAAGTTCTGCAGCAGAGAAGGCCATTTAGAGTTGTTCCAATTTGACACAAGAGCCTGGCCCTTTTTAATTCTCCATCAATCAGTCATTGCACGCGCACTCCCTCTGGGAAGGGGGTGTGATATTCGAAGTGGCAGCTCTCTTTAGCCAAATACAAGTTGTGAGGATCCTCTTAAGCTGCCAGAAATCAGTGGAGGAATGAGTGTTTCAGTCCTGGAGTGGGCATCTGGGCAGAGCACCATGAAAGACATGACAGTTATCTTTCAATTAATCACCTGTATTTAAATGTGAAAGCACTTAATCTATGTTCTCAGCATCCTTAGTACTTGAACACAGATTATAAAGTAATGGAAACTGTCTTTCTCAACATGAAATTATGAGGAATATACATGCATAGGTGTGTATGTGCATAGTATTTTAATGTATATAGAGATACTTGAAAATATAGTCAGTAAAATATTAACAGTGTAAATCTCTAGGTGGTCAGACTTTAGGAGATGTATTTTTCTTTTTTTCTTTTTTTTTGTTGCATTTTTTACATATTTCTGAATTTCTAAAGAAAGTATTTTAGGAAATAATGAGCCTGAATTTAAAAACAAGCAAGCAAGCAAACAACAAAACAAACCCAGCATCCATCTTAGTTTATGATGCAATTTATTAAAGGATATTTGGTAGCTCTTGGCTTTCAGAATGAAGACTTCACCCCTAGTACTCCTGGGCAAAGACATCAGTAGTTTGCATTGTTGACACTGGGTACAGGGTGCCGTGACTCCTGACAAAGATCAGTGACTATCATCACGCTTGCTCAAAAATATATTACATATAGAAGCTCGCTTAAAACGCAGTTTTATATGGGTGTGTCTCATCCATGATGTCTGTGTGACCCTCAGGATTTATAAGTTAGAGAAATCTGCAAAATAGAGAATTTAAAAGGTGCTAAGTAGCCAGAAAATATAACAAATGACCATTACTTAGTATAGTGTCAATATAAATTTTTTTAAAAATGAAGTAATTTTTGTTTAGTAAAGATAAAAATTAACACAAATTTCTGGATTTCTAATGTCCTTTGTGCAAATCTGTTGTTTATGTTTCAAAGATAATGTTTTAAAAATAAAACTGAAATATGATTAACTAGGAAAACCAGGTTGTTTTCAGTTCTGCTGCTTCTTGTTCTAAGGCACGCTTTTCCTTATTTGTAAAATAGAAGCAATAATATTTGTTTTGCAGAGCTGTTGTTTGTACCCTACAAAAATGATTTAAAAATAGCTGACTTGTAGTAGACATTAAATGAGAAGTAACTGAGTATCATTAATATTATTAGTATGGTTAGTGTCATTGCTCTACTAACATGAGTAGGGCAGGGGTGACAAGTTTTCAGGACAATTATATTTTCTGAGAGTGTTGGTAATTATACCATGTTTAATAAGAGAAAGAGTTCTGGCAATATTTCTGTAGATAACTAAGTAGAAGTTTTCTTGTTACACTCTGTGCATACAAAATATACATTGTTCTCATAAGCCACTCTGTTCTTCAGCTTTTTGAGAACTATGTAACATATTCTTATTTTCCTTGGTACTGGCTTTTCTGTTCTTTATTCATGATACATTTACTCACACTTATCCTTACAATGATAGTCAGCATTTTTTTTTTTTTTTTACCCCGAACAATGGATCTCTATCTCGAGGCACTTAGTTTACAATTAGAAAGAAGATAATGCACTTGCATAAAGCTTCTAAACTAATTAAATATTATCTATTTAAGTCTTAGAACTAAAATTTCTAAAAACCATACAACCTTGAAAAATTCCAGGACAGCTTTCAGATACAGAGCATTCTTATATAATATTCATCAAAGGTGTCTTAACTGTGTTTCAAAAAGAAACTTATCTCCATCACTTAGCTTTATGAAGCTATTTAGTTTTAGTGAAGATAACATCTTTGAGATGGATCTTTATTTGAAATCTTTTGTGTTTAATTTATGCAAATCACATTTTGGCAGTAGCTAAAATGAGCAAAGAACAAAGACTTTAAACATTAAGAATTACATCTCACTTTTCTACTATCATAACATTTAACACAATGTAATATACTTATGTGATTGTTTATCTCCTTTCACTATACTGTAAGTTTCAGGAGGACAGGTGTCATTCCTGTTTACTATTCTATCCCAGTCTCCTAATACAGCTAAAATTATACTAGTAGTTTTTTAAAAGTTTGAGAATTTTGAATTAATTATATTGCAAGTCCATAGAAAATTATTATAAATGTTACTTACAAGCATTTTCAAACATTTCTGTGCCCTTGTATCTGTGCCATTGTATCTGTGTAAGATACAATCTCAACTGTAATTTGTTACCAGAAGAAGGGGGATTGAAAATTCAGGTAGTATCTGAAATTAAATGTTGAGAGAGTGGCTCCTTCAAACGAAGAGCTGATCAAACACCTGGGGGCAGTTAAGAACAAAGGAAAGAGGAAAGGAGGCTTTCTGTGGTCTGACATGGCTCTGTAAGATTGAGAGAAGATATAGAATCAGAGCCTTCTCCATGAGAAGGAAGAAAGAGAAATGAAACATGCTTCCGATATCCCTGTCCTTTCAGCATGCTCCTCACAAATTGGTGGGGTCAGCTAACAAAAAAATAAAAGAGGTTAGCAGCCTGCAGCAGAACCCAGCATGGTTCAACTTGATTGGGATAAGGCACAGAACTTGTGGCATTTCCACAGGAAAGGAAGGCAAGAAGTAGAGCATGCCAACAGCATTCCAGCCTGCAGTGCAACAATCAGACACTAAAGGGAGCAAGAGATTATGAGTTTATGATATAAGAGGAACCAGTGAATCTCCTCTAATTAAAAATTGGCATGCACAAGTCCAAAGAAGATACATTTATAGGAAATGTTTCAGATGTTCCCAGAATCTCTGATTGGTGAGGATCTTTTGCTGTCAAAGCCAGTTGGTAAAGATAGAGGTAGCTATTTCTTTAAATGCACTGACACCAGTGCAAATCTATAAGAAACATGAAAAGTCAGGGAAAGATGATATAATGAAAAGAATAAAATAAATCTGCAGTAATAGATACTAAAGAAATAGAGATTTATTAATCGTCTAACAAAGTGTTCAGTATATCACCTTAAAGATGCTCAATGAGTTACAAGAGAACACAGAAAACTAAATGAAATCAGGAAAGCAATACATGAATACAATGAGCATATCTACAAAGAAATAGAAACTGTAAAATAGAACTAAGAAATTCTGAAGCTAAAGAGTACAATCACTGATCTGAAAAATTTACTAGAGGGCTTTAACATCAGACTTGATTAAGCAAAATAATCAACAAACTTGAAGACAGTATTTGAAATGGTGTAGTCAAAGGAGCAAAAAAGAAAAAAGAATGAAAAGAGTGAAGAAAGCCTAAGTTACATTAAAGTGAACTGATATACACATCACAGGAGGTCTGGAAAAACTCTGGAGAAGAGGAGAAAAAATTTTAAAAGGAAGAAAGCTATTTAAAGAATAATGAAAAAAAAAAAAATCCCAAATCTAGAGAGGAACATGTCCATTCCAATTCATGAGGACCAAAGGATCTCAAGTAAGGTGAATCGAAACAGATATATGAGACACATCATAATCAAACTGTCAAAAGTCAAAGAAAAAGAAAAAAGATTTTTTAAGCAGGGGAAGAAAAGCAACTCATTATGTATAAAGTAGCCAGCATAAGAGTATCAGTGGATTTCTTAACAGAAATTTTGCAGGCCAGGAGAGAGTTGGATGATGTATTTAAAGTGCTGAAGCAAAAAAGCTGCCAGTGAAGAATATTATATGTATGAAAACTGTCCTTCAAAACTGTAAGATGTAAAGATGTTCACAGACAAACAAAAGTTGAGGGCGTTCATCACCACCAGACCTACCTTACAATAAATGCTAAAGGGAGCTCTTCAAGTTGAAATGAAAGGATGCTAAACAGCAGTAGAAAAGCATAAAAAGGTATAAAACTCACCTAATAAATGTAAATAGACAAATACGCAATGCAGTATTACTATATAACAGTGGCATAAAAATCACTTATTTCTAGTATAAAAGTTAAAACACAAAAGAATTTATAAGAAATACAACTAAAGACATCTGTTAATGAACATAAAAGATGTAAAATTTGACATTAATAACATAAAGGGTGGAGTAAAAGTGTATAGTTTTTCATGCAATTAAAGTCAAATTGTTATCAGATTAAAATAGACTGCTATAATTGTAGGATAGTTTATGTAAGCCTTACTGTAATCACACAGAAAACAACTTAGAAGATACATGAAGAAAATCAGCAAATCACAGAGAGAAAGAACACAAGAGAAAAGAAGGAACAAAAGAACTGCAAAGAGAAAAAAAATGGCAATAGTAAGCCCTTAATGAGAAATAATTAAATATAAATGGATTAAGTTTCCCAATCAAAAGACATAGACTGGCTAAATTAATTTTAAAAATACAAGATTCAACTATGTACTCTTTGCAAGAAAATCACTTTAGATTTAATGATACACATAGGGTGAAAGTGAAAGGATGGAATAAGTTATTCTATGGAAATGTTAAGAAGAGAGTAAGAGTGGTATGTTTTTATCAGACAAAGGAGACTAAGTCAAAGACTATCACAGAGGCAAAGAAGGTCATTATTTAATGATAAAAGGGTGAATTTATCAGGAAGATATAACAATTATTAATACAGATGAACACCATATCAGAGTACGTAAATATGCAAAACAAATATTCACAGATCTGAAGGAAGAAATAGATAACAATATGTGTAGGAGACTCCAGTACCTCACTTTCAATAACAGATAGAATATCCAGAAAGAAAACCAACAAGAAGACAATGGCCTTCAACAACACTATAGACAAAATGAATTTAACAGATATATGAAGAATACTTCACACAATAGCACCAGGATACACGTTCATCTCAAACACATACTGAACATTCTCCAGGATAGATTACATCCTTGGGCATAAAAAAGTACCAACAAATTTAATGTGGTTGAAAAAATCATACTAAATACTATAGTTTGAATACGTCCCTCCAAAAGCATGTGTTGAAAACTTAATTCCCAATGCAGCAGTGTTGGGAAGTGGGGCCTGGTGTGAGGTGTTTTGATCATGAGGGCTCCACCCTCATGAATGGATTAATGCTGATTACAAAAGGGCTTGAGGATACAAGTTTAATCTCTTGCTCTGTCACCTTCCCTTTGTTATTCTGCCATGTGATGTCACAGCAAGAAGACACTTGCTAGAGGCCAACCACTTGATCTTGAATTTTCCAGCCACCAGAAGGATGAGCAAGTAAATTTCTGTTCATTATAATTTATCCAGTATGTTGTATTCTGTTACATTAGCACAAAATGAACTATGACACCTAGTAATTTTCCCAATCACTATGAAAGGAAACTAGAAATCAATAATGGAAAACTGGAAAATTCAAAAACATGTGGAAATTGAACAACACATTCCTGAACAATCAATTGATCAAAAAAGAAGTCAAGAGGGAAATTGAGAATCTTTATTTTTGGTCCTCCTTGCTAAGAAGAGCTATTGAAAAAGTCATAATACTGCAGTTCAGAAGAAAGGAACAGAACTAAGTAATCTAGAAAATGCCTCCTTTTGAAACAGATGTAGTGCCAGAAATAGAAGCTATAGAAAGGTTTAGGAATTGTGTAACAAGGGAGTTTAACAAACTATTTGCAGTGTTAGAGAAGGGATGGGTAAGAGAGCTCAAAAAGTATCAGGGAGTTGAGAGAGTTAATAGAAGATGTGAGCTGGATTGTCCAGAAAATCGAATTACTGACGTAAATGCAAAACAAGAGAAAGCCTCACAGAATGAGGAGAAAAAGGGAAAAGAAATCAAGGTAAGAAAAGAGGAGGAAAAGAGAGACCTAGAGGGCTGGTCCGGAAAATACAACTATGCATAACAGGAATACCTGAAACAGAGGACAAGGCAAGTGGTGCCGAACCAGTAATTAAGGAGCTAATTGAAGAAAATTTTCCAGAGCTGAAGAAGAAACTAGTCCTACAAATGGAAAAGGTGTATAGGTTCCTCTAAAATTCAATGAAAAGAAAGCAACACCTAGATATATTCTGGTGACGTTTTTAAATTTCAAGGATAAAAAAAAAAAAATTCTACATGTATCCAGACAGGGAAAGCAAGTTACCTATAAAGGGGCAAAAGTCAGGCTGACCTCAGATTTCTCTCTTGCAACTCTACATGCCAGAAGACAATGGACCAATATCTACAGAGTTTTAAGGGAAAATAATTTTGAGCCAAGAATTATATACCCTGCCAAGTTATCATTTCCATACAAGGGCAACTGGAAGACATTCTAGATTAAGCAGAACTTAAGAAAGTACGTCAACCAAGAACCTTCCCTGAAAATTTGCTGAGTGATTTACTGCAGCAAAAAGATCGTAAACTGAAGTAATTTAAGAGTAGGGAGGCAATTGTATGAAAGAATTAATGTTGTTTTTCGGTTAGCCTGGAATTGTAAACTTGTCATGAGACACATAATATCTAGATCCCAGGAAACCAAAGAAGACATCAGTAAAGCTGTGCTGATTCCACCCTGAAGCTCATCAAAATCCAGTAGGACCCTAAGGATGGGAACAGAAACCAGATGGAGCCTTGGCGAGACCTTGCACCTGGCTCCTTGACTGGAGCCCCCACAGCTCATGTCCCCCTCCCTCCTTCTTTTCACTTCCCATGTTCCATTCCCTCAAACCCCTCTTTAAAAATCCCTCAGTAAATCTGAGTCTTTGAGATGGTTTTAGTCTGGCCGTTCCCCTGCAGGCTCACTGGAGAGGTGGGTTTGCCTAACATCCCTCCCCACGTCACTGGTATTCCTGAGTAAAAGCTGACTTTCTATTCCACCACCAAAAGAAAGGAAATTGAAAAAGAGCTTCAAAAGAGAAATAAAAACACAACATAACAAAACATATGGGATGCAGCAAAAGCACTACTAAGAGGGCAATTTATAATGATAAATACCTACTTAAAAAAAAGAAAGATCATAAATAAACACCTTATCTTTACAACTCAAAGAACTAGAAAAAAAGAACAAACTAAGCCCAAAGTTAGAAGAAAGAGAATGATAAAGACTAGAGCAGAAATATATGAAATAGAGAAGAGAGAAACAGTAGGAAAATCAACAAAAGCAAAAGTTGTTTTTTTAAAAAGATAAACAAAATAGATAAACCCCAAAGTAAACTAATTAAAAAAAAGGAGAGACAAGACTAAAATAAATAAAATAAGATATTAAAGAGAAGATATTACAACTGCTAACACAGAAATAAAAAAGGATCATAAGGGGCAACTATGAACAATTATACACAAATTGGATAACATGGAACGAATGGAAACATTTCTAGAAACATAGAACCTATCAAGACTAAATCATGAAGAAATAGAAAATCAATCAGACTGGCTTCCAGTCAAGGTGGCGAAATAGATGGTCCCCATTGTCACTCTCTCCACAGATCAATCAATTTACAACTACTAAAAAGCAACGACAGCCAAGTTGGGGCTGCTAGAGCTCAGGGGGAAAGAGACCTACAGAATACATGAAGGCAGGAGAAGCCACAATGAGAGAAAGAATGGACCACTCTGACTGTTTTGAGCCCTGGCCACTTCAAGGCTGGCCCTGGTGAGCATATCGAGCAAAAGCTGGCAAAAGCCACAGCTGTGTCCTTCATATGAAGTTGCTTCGAGGCAGCAGAGGAGAAGAGAGCCTTGGCCCCCAGTCCAGCAAGATCACTAACAGGGTTCCTGTGGACCCACATAGGAGCAAGGGGCCACAAACAACAGACTCAGGCCAGTGAGTCATTGCAAGGGACTGACACACGGCCTATCCTATGGGAAGTGTCTGGAGTGTGGGCAGTGGGGGAGACGGGCCTAATGGGGGAACACTGGGGTGCAGCAAGGACAGCTGATCTGCCCCCCAATCAGTGCAGGACCACTCAGTGCGGACTGGTCAGGAATATAGAACTGCAGGGAATGTAGTTTGCTGAAAAGGCTCAGGCCCAGACTAGAGTTTCTAAACAACCCAGGTGCACCAGATCTCACAAGACCTTGGAAGTACATACAAGGTCAACTGTTAAAACCTGAGCTGCACAAAAAGCCTTCCCCAGGGAATCAGCAGCAACGAAGCAGTTTAGCTCAACTACAGGGCTTAAGTGCTGTTCCCCACAGGAATTCCCCATTTTAGAAGATTGAATAAGGGGCATAAAGAATAAGTATGATTTGTAACAAAGAATATGCTAGTAAAAAAATTAAATAAATAAATAAAAAGAAAAAGAAATCAGACCAATAACAAAGGAGAAAATGGAGAATCGATAGTCATAACATCCCAACAAAGAAAAGCCCAGGACCAGATGGCTTCACTGATGAAGTCTACCACACATAAGAAGAGTTAACAAATTCTTCTTAAACTATTCCAAAAAATTGTAGAAGAGGGACAACGTCCAAACTCATCCTGTAAGGCCAGCATTACCCTAATACCAAAGCAAGGCAGACAGAGAAAGAAAAAAACAGAAAGAGAGAGAGAGAGAGAGAGAGAGAAAGAAAACCTACAGGTCAATACCCATGATGAATATGGATGTAAAAATTATCAACAAAATACTAAGAAACTTAATTCAACAGCGTATTAAACATCCTTAAGATTCTTTCACACTTTCAAACTAAATAAAAGCAAAATAAACAAACAAACAAACAAAAAAACACAAGAAAACCAAAACCTGTGCCTCTCTTTTTCCCCTTCCATCCTCATCTCACCTCTCCGTCATAAACAAACTCATTAGAAATATACTCGGAGACACTTAGTGCATATTATGTTCATATTATGAATCAGAACTAATATTTGCAAATTGTTTTTCCTTTTTGTTTTATGGTTTGGAGGGAATTTAAGGTTATACCTACAATACAAAAAATATTTCCATTTTATTATTTTTAATAGCTTGGAAATAAATGGATAGAATTGCAATGGGTACATATAAAATTGAGCATATACATGGGTTTGGTAAACATCATGAACTCTACTGGCCCTGGGGAAACGTGACTATTAACTCAAAAGATAAGATGATAAGCAACATATCCTAAACTTAAAAGATTTTTAGATATGCAATGGACGACAAGCTGATCAAGGCTGCATTTTCTGAAAAGAACCCCTGCTGCACATAGTATGGGTTGATGAACGTAGAAGCATTAATAATGTTTTATATAGGACATACATTGGTAACAGTGTTAAATTTTTACTGTTTTCACACCTGACCAGAAGGGCATCCTACTGTGATTCATATAATGCAGGAAACATGCCACAGTGAGCTCATTAGGCCACACTCAATGAGATTTTGCCTCAAAACTGGTCATAGCCATGAAAAATGCAACATTCTTTAACGTAAATATGGAGGAGCTAAAACCAAAGTCTTGTATTAGGAAGTCTTCTTGTAAATATAATGCTTAAAGAGGAAATGAATTCCAACTTGGAAACAACAAAGCCAAGTGAAACTCCCTTTATGTAAGGCAGGAAAGTTTAATAATTCAAAAAAATAATTCTCTGTGGTACTCGGACACCACGATCTTGTGTCTTATTAGTGGAAGAAAAACATACTGCAATGTGTAATAAATATATGGGGACATTTTAGTTCTTAAACACTTAAACTGTTTTAAAGTTTGTATATTTGAAGTAGTTTTTTGGCAATGGCTGTGTTTTATTTGTTTATTCTTACATTTCTTTTACTTGCTGGAATTTTAGTAATCGTGGATTATTTTTACCTGATCCTATTGGCATTTAAATATTTTAAGAAAAATTAGAAACAATTATTTAAATTGTACCTTGTGGGAAAAATCAAACCACTCCAAGTTAACATATGGATTAGCTGCCAGAGTATGTTACAGTTGGTGAGAGTCAACAAAAACTTAAGGCTTTTATTACCTTCTGTTTGCCGTTCCTGGAGGCAGTCAGGGTTCAGGGAATGATCTATTCCACGATGTAGTCAAATTTCTCATTAATATCCTTTATTTTCTTCCAAATTAGGATTGCCTCTATTTAAAACTTCCCTATTTTATGTGGTATTCTCTGATTTTTGTCACTTTTCTGTCTACTTAGTGCTTGAATATATTTTTCCAAAACACTGCAAATTAGCAATGAGAATAAGTTTCTTGGCATCAAATACTGAGTTTTATCCCCAGCACAGAGCACTGTGTCTGTTTCATAAGTGAATGGTTTAAAACATATTATAATTAGTTCATATTATATTTTTGAAATGTTATTATTTGTACATATAAATTACATTACTTGTCATTGATGACATATTTTTAATTATTACTTTTATATTTATATAATCTCTAGTTAAATTATACATAATTATTATCAACATTTAAGAAATATTTTAGTTGTTTAGATAGATCATTCAATGGGCATTCTATTAAAAAATTTAAGTAAGTGTCAAAAGGGAAAATTCACAATACAATTACTATTTAGGTTTCTTGACCCTTTAAATTTTACTGATTGGGTTGCACCATTGAAGAACTCCATGCATGAGGCTATATTACTGATTAAGGCCACATAATATTAAAGTGAAAAAGGAGGACACTGCTGGTTATGTTTCTGAGTGTCAGTATTTGGACCCAGAATTAGATATCAAAGTCAGTAAGACATGCTGGATGGAAAACAGCAAACAGTATAGTGTGACCAATGTTGTGGCTTGCAATTATACAGGCATAAGAGAATATAAATACCTATTCACCTATTCACTTTCAATAAATGGATTTTCTGCATACTAATCATTATTGACTCTTTAAGATTTTAAGTAGAGGTTTTTAAAGCATTCAGCTGCTATTGAATCCACATCAAAAAATTGGAAAGACATTTGGCAGGAAAGATCAGGAGAGAGGAATTAACAAGAGTTCTAAAAGAAGATTAACTTCAGTACTGGAACAAAAAGAAGGCACTTCTCTGGGAATTTAGGTCAGGTCTTTTCCAGTGAACATTGTTATATGTATGTATCTATAAATTGAACTTAGTTACACTGAAAGATTCTGTATTATATGGATAGTGTTCCACAAAGATAAAGCACTTATATATTTTTACTCTCGTGGAAATATATTTTTGATATCAGATACTCAGTCTTTGGTTTTTGTCTGTTGTGATATGTCTTGTAATAACAGCTGTGGAATCCTGCCCGACATGCGTTGAAGGACTTTGGTGTCTCTAACTCTGAATGACTCCATAATATATTTCTAATTTGGTTTTGTATAATATAGATTTTTAACTCTTTCTGATAAATTGCTCTATTTTCTTGCCAATAAATAAGCTAATGCATTCACATATATTGACAAAATGTCTTAGCTGTTTTTGGATTATTAGATTGAATTTTTATCCTTTTAAATTGTGATTTAAGGCAGTATATATTGCAATGTTTTACAATCACAAAAGTGGAATGGGAATATTATTTAATATATACACTTTATTAGTGTGCTGAGCTTTTCTTAGATTCGAAAATGTGTTTTTTTTCCCTCCATGATTTGTTTGAGGTAGAACATCTTCGTTGGCATAATAATAATGTAAGTGAATTGTTTTAAAGCATATTGAAAGTTTTTCTAAATAAAACCGATACTGGTATCTTTTTGTAAGGGCACCATGTATTTCAGTCATTAGGTATAGTCTAGAAACAATAAGATTATGTTATTAATGCTTACAAGAATGAAAAAAGAAGAACCAAAGATTAGAATCAGCAAATAACAGATTATCTGACTACTGCCTTTTCTTAAAATTCACAGTTGGGTTTATCCTTATTTACCTTTTAGCAGGAGAATATTTTCATTAGACTACGTATTTTTATTGCCACAAAGCTTTCAAAACTATATAAGGTCTAAATTTCAAAAAAAATAAATAAAATGAAAGGTGCTCTGGAAACAAATAATTTTTTAAAGATTCTATATAAGGAAATCCTCATGAAACCACTATGAGATTATACCATTGTTAGTTCTATATGTTATTATAAAATACAAAAATATCACTTTTTCTCAGATTCTCCATTTCTGTGGCTTGAGCCCAGATGCCATTTGAACTCCTGTAAAAGGTGAAATAATGATCCAGGTTTAAAACAATTTTTATAACATGATTTCATGTATTTGTCATAAAGTTTCTGTTAAATATAAAGAGTCATAGAACTTTTCATAAATATCAAAGGTAGCAAGATGGGAGAATCATAATTAAAAATGGCAAGCTGCCTGTAACAAATGAAAAATTTGGGGTAAATTAAAAGTTCTTTATTTTCAAAAAGTGTTATTTGAGCATGCTATGGTAGGTGGCTTGAGAACACTTCTTTGCATAATAATGTGAGGTGATTTATATTATTAAAATCTCAAGTAACAGTATATATAGAACAGTGCTTAAACACCTGCAGAATCATTTCCCAGCATACATCTCATTATGATATTTTCTGTTATAAAGATTTTTCTGATTAAATAATAGTCATTTCAAAATGAATCTCCATCTTGACGTTAATCAGTACATAACAAAGACTTTAACAAGTAAAGAAACTTATTTGACTTTTATAATGCAGTCTTTCCTATGACTTTTTTGTTGTCCTTCAGTGTTGTTTTGGTTTTTGTCCATATGACATTTTTTTCCCACAAATCTTGCTGATATTTTTGTGGAAGCAGTGTTCAATGAAACATATATTTGGAAATGCTGATTCAAAGTAACATGAGACTATACTAACAGATTTGTAAGCCAGTCTGAGTGGAGATGAATATTGTCTTCTTTGGCATATTAGTTCTTATAGAAAAATTGATTGAAGAAAAGGTATATTTGCAGAACATCTTCAGTTATGAAGACTAAAAAGCATGTTTTCATACTTAGAAAGAATAAAGGGTCAGTTTCCATTCTCAGTGACTATTTCAATTTGACATGCATTTTGTTAGATTTTTAATCCTTTATCATTTATTTATGATTATTTTCCCAAAGGACATTTTTTCCTAAAATAAGTATTATTAAAAAAGCAAAAGGCTTCTATTTAATATGAAAGACAGAGATATTATATTTGACTGTAATTTGTACTAAATATTTTTATTTATATTTACTTAAAAAATTGATGTAATACATATTAAAAATTTTACAAAATATTACATATAGGTATTTTCTAATAATCCCAATATAAACATATTTCTAAAAGAATATAATACACTATGTAGAAATATTATCAGAATGTAAATTATTTTTATAATTTAATTTAAGTGATATTTTAAAATTAAATTGTACAATATTATATTTTGAAAGGCACACTTATACACCTTAAAATTATATAGGAACATTAGTTAAACTGTTGTAAATTACATTGTTCTAGTATGTTCAGTTAGGTTGTCGAAATTCAGGTTTTTTCTTGTTACCTAAAACATAGAGCAATTGTTAAGTTTTTTATTTAGATATAAAGTTTCAATCCCTTCAAAAGCACAAAATATACTCTAAGATGTGCAAATATTAAAAATTCAACACTGCTCTAAAAAAAAATACAAGGTTTGGAAATAGGAGGTTAAAGAAAAGCAAACCAGTAACCAAGAAAAAATGTGTGGTAAGATTCAAGCACACTCTTAGGCAATGTTTTTTTCTGCAAACTAGACTTATAATCATTAAAAAAAACATGAACTGTAATTGTTCTTTGGGAAGATTTAATATAGTGCTTTTAAATTTCTCAGAGGAAACTAAATGTGAATGTCAGATTATGTAAATTGGAGTAAGCATATTTATATTATATAGTTTTTACACATTTTGAGTAATCACAAAGTCACTTGTGTGAATGGCCTTATATTTAAGTTCATTTGAATGGCCCAATTTTCAGAAAAAGATGAGCACGTCTTTATTAGGATAAAAACAGCTAATTCAATTTTCTCTACTTAAGCAATTCCTAAGGAAATTATACTTAAAATTTATCCTAGAAACTATTTTATGCTCAAATAATTTAATCTTTTATTTTAGAAAACAGCCTTATTTTGTTGCAATTATTAATATTTGCAAATAGGAATTTGGGTGTTTTAGCTTAAGACCATTTTGGTAGATTTCCTGTGTAAAGAAGTGTCCCAATTATATCTCAATCTATTTGATAAATATATTTGGAGAACAGTGCAGAGAATTAAATAAAAACTTTTAAGTATCAGATTATTATTAGTTTAGATACATCTTCAGAATATTATAAGATTCAGAAAAATGCCAGTTTAGTCAAACATTTAGTAATTAATACTTTCAGCCATTTACGTTCCCTTTTGTTTGTTGATTTTTGAGTTGATTTTTCTTTTCTGGGGTCATGAAAAGAGCAGACTAATTCAGACACCATAGACTGAGAAGCCAGGCCTGCAGAAATTGTATCATTTGCAAGATATCATCTGCCTTTTATTTCATATATATGTGTATATTTTTTTCAGTTGTTGAATCCTTCAGAAGTGGACAGTATTTTCAAATAATGGCTTCGTGATTAAAGCAAATTATTCATTTTAATGAGAATAATTGTCTTAAATCTTTGACTATTTTGGGGGTATTTATTTCCCTTTAGTACAATGTAATTTCAATAATGCATTTACATTTTTGAACTCTGTGTTTTATGAACAATGACTGATCACTGTCCTGTGGTAAGTAAACACTTGGAATTCCCTTTGATTATCCATTTGCACAGCTTTACAGATCTTAAAGTCATCGTAGGACAAAAACTAAAACCATTTTCTGATAACTCGGATAAAGTCACTGCCTTTACACATATGGATTAGACATATTTCCCCAGCATAGCAGAGCAATTTAACACGATGTTGCAGATAAAATGCCAATTTTCTTTGACATTTTCAGTGCAGCGTTTTAATTGAATATATGTAGGTAAACTACATAAAAAAGGACTACACATCTTAGAAAAAATAGCCAACATGTTCAAATATTGCTCTAAGTTTTCTTGCATATAGTCTTTTAAAGTTGACAGTTTTTGCATTTGTCACAATATAGCATTAACCCAACTAGATCAATCCTACTTAATTTTTCAGAGCATGAAAAGTAGAGCACAGTCATACATGGGCATTTCCTAAATATGGTTTAAGATTTGATTATAAATAACACAAACCAAAACAGAGAAAGATAAAGCTGAGGCAGAATAAGTCTGATTAATTTTGTTTCTACTTCCTCATCTTCAATATGATAAATATTCTTCAATCCCTGTGATCATGATCTGAATTTGGTCAGTGACTATCCTGGGCCTGTTATCAAAATAATTTTAACTTACTTAAAGCAAGTTTAAGTAACACTTAAATTCTTCTTCTTGGAAGAAATGTGTATTTTTTAGGACTCTAGAGGAAATTCACATTTATAATTCTTGTACCCAGTGAGGGGGTGACAAAAACATGGTAGGTAAGTTTTTCTTAAACTAGTATGGGAAAGTTAATAGGTCAGCCTAGTATGCAGAGACTAAGAAATCTATTTTTAGTACTGCCATTGACAATAGGTGTTATCTTCAAACAGAACTGATTCATCTTTGAAAACCAGAAAGACATTGTAGTACAAATGGTAGTTACCTCTAGATTGCTTATATTAGATACCGGTCCTTTGTTTCAACTCTTTTTCTCTGTTTTAATTGTTTTAACTTATACATATTTATCATCATGCCTTTTCCATGGTAAGTATGCTAAGATAACCATAAACATAGTAACAAGCTGGACTAAAGAAAATGACCTGGCTTGTGCACTCTTTAAAACTTTATAAAATCTGAAGTTTCTGAGTTGGAAAATTATCTGTTCCAAACTTCCGTACATAATTTGTTAAATATTTTCAAAGTTGAATAATGGAGCCTCTAAATACTACACTGTTTTTAGTCCAATCAATATAGTTGGCCATGAGGATTTATCAGACTACAATCTGGGGGCACCCTAAGAGTAAAAAACATTAGGATACCTGATTTTCAAAGAATAATTTATTCAATCCCCTGCCCTGCTTATATGATTTCATCTCTTCTTAGGGGAACATGGCCAAGGTCTAAGTTCATAATTTAGCGTGTTCAATAACAAGTATTTTAAAATGCCTTCACAGCAATTCAAGATACTAATAATTTATTATGCAATCATTATAGAATTGCAGGGATAGAAAGAATCGTGTCAAACCATCAGGAGAATCTTTCAAATTTACATTAGGACTACAAATAAAATATTCGAAAATGATGTAGGAACCTCTAACTCAACAAATTTGTCCCGTAGAGAGGGATAGCTTTACCTCAGCATAAGTAAATGTGTACTCAACAAAATGAGGGTGTACCAAGAACAAGAAATCATGGGATGTGGGAATCAGTAGAACCAGCCCAGAAAAGCTATGAAGGGGAGGTTTTTTTTTTTTTTTTGTTTTTTGTCTTTTTCCGTGTCTGGCAACGGATCGCAACCCTCAGTGTCGCCCCCGCACCGGACCGGAACCGGCAACGGGATCGCAACCCTCGGTGTCGCTCCCGCGCCTCGCTCAGCCAGTGAGCGGGAACCGGTCTGTATGTGGGATCCGAACCCTCGGGCGGGAGCGCCGCTGCGCTTCCCAAGCGGTGCACTTATCCAGTGCGCCACCGGGCCGGCCCTAGCTCATTCTAACAGGCCCATATCAAAAGGAAAAGCAACTCAAAAATATATCACTGAAGATGACATGAGCCACCCTGAGAGTCTCAAGCAGGTTGTAAAGGCCAGAATCCAGAGTAAATATGGCTTCCTGGTAGAATGTGATCACGCTATGAATTAACGGTCTCTTTTTCAGGCCCTCAAAACCATATTTCACATTATTAGAATATCATGGAAAGGTATTTTTGAGGGGGCATGGCATTCCATAATAAAAAATTTTTGTAGGTGCTAAGTAATGTGTCACACTAACACTCAAACCAAGCTTCCTACATGCAACTGTAGGACGAAATCAGCAGCAAAAATGGTCTGCGTTAGAAGAGGGTTTGTCCAACGCCAAAGGATCTCACATGTGAGAATGATTGAAACGGGGATATAGCTTTATGACTTAGAATTCAACTGTAAAATAAAAATTGTGGTGAATGTTTATTCTTGTTTTTTATTTCTCTACTTACAGCATTCTTTGATAGCTTTGAAATCGGATATAAATTTCCTAGTCACTGCTCCCATGACTTTATTTTTCTAATCAATACCCTGGTATTCAAGTAGGTGGGTTGGCACTTATCCTACTGCAGACTGCTACAAAATGTTCTAAATAAGGCCATTGTGACCTGAAATGATAAGGTTCTTCTTACTCTTTGAGAGTGAATGCCCCGTCACTATCTCATTGCTTAGTGTCTTCACAGAACTTTTCACGTTATGACATATCTTGTTTATTTTTACAGTTTTTATGGTCTGCATTCCCCTTCCAGACCAGAAGCTCCATGAGAGTTGTGGCCTTATTTATCTCTGTTGGATGACAACTGTTTGTTTAACAGTGCCTAGCACAGCACCTGCCATATGGAGATATTTGTTACTATTTATTAAATAAATGAGTAAACGAATGCATTCAAATCTAAAAAAAAAAAAAGGGTAATAGAGATTCATTATTCAACTTCTCTGAAACACAGCTTTTTTGTCTGTAAAACTGGGATTAACTAAACTTAATCTAAAAATAATTGCAATTATATTTAAAAAGTAACAAATTGTCTTAATGCAGTGTACAATAAACAATATATGCTTAACCCATGCTAGTTCATTTACTTCTGTCTTTGAACAGTAGTTCATCAAGTAAAATTGTTATCCAGAGTTCAGACAATGTAATCCAGATAATTCCACGGTGCACTTTGAATTACATAATGGACCTTAATTTATTAAATGCTGGACAACTTACCACCTCTGTTCCTTATTCCTTTCATTTCAGTGCATTGCTCTACATTATACTTCCACATTATAGTATAGTAAATCCTATGTAGCACAGAATTAAAACAGTTTAAAACTGTAAAAGATATTAAGGTACCATTGATGCATCTAAAACATATTTGGCACTTACCCCTCTTATTTTACAATTTAGGAAAGTGAGGCCCAGTTTTGAATTGAAAGACCTCAAGATCATTTCACTGCTGAAATCGAACAAATTTGCCACAATTAATCAATTATTTGAGAACATTTGATATTGTAAATGATCATGCCATTCTTTCCTGGGGAGCTGGAACTTAGTCCTGGAACCATTCTTGATACAATGTTCCATTTTGTTAGCCCTTTTCAATTGGTCAGAGCGGGCATGCAAAGTGAAATCTATGTGCTATCACAGATTAAGTCTAAACCTCTCACTTGAATTTGGCGTATACAGGTTATTGAATGAGATCCAAAGCAATGCAGGAATTAGAATCTGATTTTTTGATTTCTAGTTTAATGATGCTCCTTTTTAAAAAAATATCAAATTCATTTTCCATATGGAATTTTTATTACTTCAAGATGAATAATGTATTACAATAAAAAGAAATCATGTACAGACTTTAAAGAGAAAATTTATATTTATTCTTTTAATTTTTACTTTGAAGTTTCAATTATTTAATGAATTTTTTTCTAATAGTGCTTTACTTTGAAGCCATAAATTATTAAATTTATTTTTCAAGATTTGCAGCCTACTTTTAAATACTGACTTCATATTATGCCCTGTACGTTCAAAACATATTGGAATTCCATTAAGTCAGCTCTAAATTCAAGATGATCTATAAAATCTAATTTGATGATTTGATTAACTCAATGAAACAAAGTACTATATCTTCCTACAAATTTGACTCTGGCTTTCTTTGGCTTTACAGGATGGGTCTTCGAAAAGTTTATGAAAAAAATCGTCTTATCTTCTAATTTCATTTTTCCACAAACTTTTTAAGTACCCTCACATTTCCTTAACTAATTTGGAGAGACAATAGGTGACATTCCCTTTGATGTCCCAAAGCCCTTAGTTGTGTTGGCCAATGAATTCAGAATCTCCGAGCAAGTCATAAATAGCAGAAAAATACTGAGTTCATCATGATCTTAAAATTTAAATGGTGTAGAGTTTTACCAAGGTTTTATATCTACAACACTTTCCAAATTGTTATTCTCCTACATGATAAGCTGAACTCATCTATAGATACTGTTATATAATACACACAAAAATTGCATAATAAGGCCAAAAATGTATTTTGAAAAATATTTCACAAGTTCATAAACACATCAGCTCCACTCCATTCAAGTCTGACATTTCCACATCTTGGACAATGTATGCATGTTTATTGATTTATAATTATGAATCAATTGAGATTCTCATGCTTTGCAACACTGTGAGCAATCCTGTAACCTCTTATCTTCTATAACCATTAAAAGCTAATAAATAGCAATTTTAAATTAAATTTAAATAATTTTAATAAAATTAAAACTAATTTTATTAAAATTTTACTAAAAGGCATCTTTAAAAAATTTTTATCCATGAATAGGCAATAATATTCTTTAGATTTAACATAAGGAAATATTTATGTATTATAAAAAATTGGTGTATTTATTTTTCTCCACTGTTGGGAATGATGTAGCTTATACCATTTCCCTTTTAATTTTCAGTTTTCAGGAAACTTCTTAAACATACATATGATATTCAACACACTAACTCGTTTCAGTGATTTAGCCTTTTTGTTGCTTCTGTCTTCTCTAAGGTTTTTCTTTATTTTTTCTGTTTTATAGATTTACTCTATACTGTAAGAAATTTTATCTTTTCTGGAAACAGTTGATGCACATAAAAATAGATAATTATTGTCTAGGAAATATGGCTGTATCAGCTAAAACATGTCTTCAAAAGAAATTTTATCTAATATTTACTTGTAGGTTACAAAATATGCTAAGCATTATTTCTGAACCAAGCCAGTCTATTCATTTTACCTTCACAATTTCTATCCACCACTGAAAAAAATTCAATGGACAAGGAATGTTCTGAGAAAACATTTGGTATATATTTATAAGCTGCAATGAAATTTTTCTTTCCTGACATAGTCTTTCTTCTGTTAGTGTCAATGGTATTTCTTTCTTTTTTTAATTAATTAATTATTTTTTTTTCACTTTTTATTTTATTTTTTTTAATTATATTTATTTTGTCAATATACAATGTAGTTGATTATTATGTCCCATCACCGAAACCTCCCTCCCTCCTCCCTCTCCCCGCTCCCACCCAAGTGTGTCCACTCCATTTGCTTGTTGTAAGAACTTCAAAAAAAATTGTGGTTGTTATATCTTCCTCTCCCCCCCCCGTTTTTTTTTTTTGTTGTTGTTGTTGTTTGTTTGTTTGTGTGTGTGAGAGTGTGTGTGTGTGTGTCCGGGTGTGTGTGCGTATGTGTGTGAATTGATTCATTCAACTTTAGCTCCCTCCAATAAGTGAAAACATGTGGTA
>NW_007728145.1:102109-127218 GCF_000696425.1 Galeopterus variegatus | reverse complement strand
TGTCAGAGATCCACGGGGAGAGTGGGATTGTAGGCTGGTCCACAGGCCCCGGGGTGCCCTGCATCGAGGTAAGCAAATGGCAAGTCTCAGTGAGGAGCCGCGCCAAGCAGAGATGGCTGGCCTGCCTGCTTTAAGCCGGCCGTCTCCGCCCCCACCCGAGAAAATGGAGGCATCTCTGTTGCGGGCGCCTGGCCTGGTGTGGTAGGCGGGAGTCAGGCGGGCAGGGAGCAGTCAGGCTTCGCCCCGCAAGAGGGGCTGGGCTGGGGGTGACTCACAGTGCTCGCAGAGTTGGGCCGGTCCGGCACCTTCCACTCCATTTCTGTGTTGTCTCTGCTGACTTACTTGGCCTTTGTTGTCTCGGGCTGCTCGCTCGAACCCGCAGCAGGGCTTGGGCTCTCTCAGGAGTCTTCTTTTGTGTCGGCCCTAAAACCTCGAACCTGTTGTTGCTTGTTTGTCATTGTAGGTTCGTTGTTGAAAGATTTATTCGTTTTTTGTTGCTCTTGGAAATGCAAATAGTACTCTGGTATCACAGTGCACACTTCTCAGGGTCGCACTGTCTCCTGGCATGGCCGCTCCAGACCCGTCGCCATGTTTTGCCCCTCTGGAATCATATTTCTTTGAATGGTAAAAAAAATTAGTGGTTCACCTTAAATTTTCAATACTTTCAAGTGCTTCCTTTTTTTCATTGGAATAATTTTTTAACTAGCTGAATCCATTTAATTTTTAAAAAGTCACTAGTGAATACTGTAATAGCAAAATTTGTCCATTACCATAAAATCTGTTTTCATGGAAAGTAACATTTCTTATTGAGAGGAAAAGAAAAATGTAAAAAATCCCTTCCCTTCAAAATTTGTCATGTGACCTAAAAAGATGGTAAGATTCTTTGTGGTAATTAGAAAAAGCTACAGGAACATTTAAGGTTCACACAGGTCCTACTTTTTTTCTTAACAGTTCCTTTAGTGATATGCCAATGTTCAGAAAACACTAATATGATACTGTATTTGGATTACCTGGCTTAATATCCATCCTCAGCCTCCATTCTCCAATGCATATTGTTCTCTACCCCCATTTTATAACACAGTTCTCTTAAAACCCTTATAAGTACGGATGCTAGGAGAACCTTTTGTTTTAATGTTTGGACTTGGGCCCAGTTCCTGACACAGAACTCCTTAGATCTTTGTAATATCTTGAGTGATAGGAGTGTCTTTTGTTCTAACGAGGTGACTCTCGGCAGCAGCTGGGGTTGGTCACCAGAAAGATCAAGCCATAATGATCAGCTTGAAATTTTCAGCCCATCTACCAATCTCTGGAGAGAAGTGCGGGGGGAAACAGAGTTATTAAGTGATCATACCCATGAGATGAAGCCTCCAAAAAATACCAAAAGTGCAAGATTTAGAGAGCTTTTGGTTGGCAAACACATTCATGTGCTAGGAGGGTGGACACTCCAACTACCTGCACTCTGGACCCTTCCAAACCTCCCTTTGTGTGCCCCTTCATCTTGCTGTCCATTTGTATACTTTAAAGTGTCCTTTATAACACATCAACAATAATAAGTAAACTGTTTTCCTGGGTTCTGGGGGTTGCTGCAACAAGTTTTCAAACCCAAGAAAGGAGTCCTGAGACCCCCCCCCCCTCGTTTGTAGCCCATTTAGATAAGTTATGGGTAACCCAGGAGCCTACTACTTCCAATTGGGGTCTGAAGTGGGAATGATCTTTTGGGACTGAGCTCTTAACTGGTGGGGTCTGTGCTACGTTCAGTTAGTGTCAGAATTGAATTGAATTGTAGGGCACCCAGGTGGTATTGAAGAACTGCTTGGTGTGGGAAAAAACCCACACATCTGGTCAGGAAAGTGCTAAGTGGGAGTATAGAGAAAAACTGTTTTTTCTCATTGGCTGAATAAGAAAAAAGAGTTTACCAAAAATGAGGCATTTCTATGGCTTGTAAATGGCCTGTGGATCTGCTGAAAATAAGTACGCAAGTTTTGAGTTGCTTACGTATTAGCGCCATCAAAAATTTGTAGATTAAATAAAGTCATAGAATATATATGTCTCCAAGCTAAAAGCACTCATTTGTGTTCTATTTGGAACTAACATTTGAAAATCTTCGTTAGGAGTGTAATGGTTCTATTTTTGTTTGTTTTAAAAAATAATATCTAGACCAGTGTAAAGAGATGTTTGGACAGAGAGAAAAAAAAAAAAAAAAAAGGTAATAGTGACTTTTTTTAAAAAAGCTTCCAATGGAAAATGTTGGTTTTTTGGAACCTACGAGGAACAATGTCACTCTCCAAGGATGTACAATATTAGACTAGATATACTGCTAAAAGGTAATAATAAAGTCCATGTCATTGTCTCAAACTATGCTGGTTCTTGATACATTAAATATAACAAAGAAATTAAGAAATAGAACATCAGATAATTAAATGTTGATTAGCATGCATTTATAGTCATCATTGCACTTGTATGTGTATTTGTATGTATGATTTGATATATATATGTGTAGGGGTGTGTATATGTGCACATAGCAATTTGTCTGGTGTTATGCTAAAAATCAAATCACAGGGATTCCAGAATGGATAAACTATTAGTTAATCATCTGGTAAAATGTAATGATCATTACTGCTACATCAGTTTGAATTCTGTAGTTTCATTGATCATATATTTAAGAGAAACAATATGTTCAATTTTTCATGAGAAGCATCTTTATCAAGTATAAATATATAAATTAAACTAAATTTAAAAAATAACATCTTAATAGAATTGATATTTAAAACACATTATTGAAAAAGGTCCCTATTCACTACTAATCCTCATACCCCTCTTCTTTGAAGCTTTTTGTCAATAAAATAAATAAAATGATAGCATATGAATTTTGATCCTCTTTGTTTTGACTATCACATTTAATCATGGTTACACAGTAGCACCAAAATTAGGACAAAATACAAGAATTACAAGAAAGATCTTAAATTATATGAGCTCATTGCATGCTTCAAAAGGTCTCATTTCTGAGAAAAAAAAGTTTTCAACTGCCAAAATTTTGCTGTATTTTCCCCAAAAGAAGTATATCCCATTCCACTCCAAACTAAACAAAAGATACAATAGACCGATTTGTGAATAGATATGTTATCTACAGTTTATAGGACAGACAGTCCATTTAAATAGAAAAAGATTGATTTACATAAAGCAAGATAGAGAACAAAAGCACAGCTTTTGTGATTTTGGTAATATTGCAATTTTACAAACATATTGCATAGTATGTATAAGAAAATAGTTCCATTTTTAATATATCTATATATACAAGAGAACATTTACATGAAAGTTACAAAACAAAATAAATGAATAGTGGACCTGATTTAAAGAATTGTATAAATAACAAGACAAACTCCAAATTACACATCTCCATTGTTTGTGAATGTCTTTGCACATATTTAACCCTGTTTGGCATTTATTTATAAATATTGAAACAAATGAGACATTGAGACTGGAAAAACAAAAAGAATCACAGTTCATTATACCTTATTTCCTTTAATATTTTTCATTGACTTCCTCAAAGAGCGGAGCCACATGCACACTTAAAAAATAGCCCTCTGGTTCTAAAAGTTTCAAATTAATTATGTTCTTTAAAGAATTTTTAGGAAGCAATGAAAGTTTAAACTCAGTTTAGTAAATACATCCTGGAACCACTTTGGGATATAGTCTTTATATACTGGTTTTATGAATACTGAGGAGTTTATTATGCATGTACAGAAAATACATGGACCACACTAACCAAGTTTTCCTTCTAAAACAAAAGGATTAATTAAAGTCTACAGTTCAGAATCCTGCAAGGAGGACATTTACTACCTCATGTTATAATTATAAGACCCCTATTCATTCAGATAAATTAGTGGAAGCAGCAGTGTTGTAGAGTTAAATACAACAGAAATCCCAGTCTTTGGTCTTTGATAGTTAAACAATTAGTGAACTGCAGTATAAAACAATATGAACAACAGTGTTTAATGAGGTCATTCATTAGTTATGATTGTTTAAGAGGAATAGAAATATAATATTATTTAACTATGTGATGAAATTTTGTAATACTTGTGGCTATAACTTACACTAGTACATAGAGCAAATAATTTCTTCATATATCATTAAATATGGTCACATGAACAGTTCTAATTATCCCAAAGCTACTGGAAGAATAAGGTGACAAGACCTCACTCATATAAAATACGAGTTTGGCTTTGATGGTTGTATAGAGAACTTGGCCATTAAATACTCTCAGCTATTTTAATAATTTAATATTATGATATTGACACTTACATGCATTAGAAACTCTCCAGACTATTGCTGCCTCATACCCAGATGTTTGTAATGACATAATCTATTAGGAGTTTTATTGTATCAAATGTCATTTTTGTAAAAGGAGGCACTGTCCAATTGAGTCATTTGGATTGTAGAATATGTAGAAATTTTAAATGGCATAACGTGTTATGAAAAATTCAGCAATTGGCTTCTGTGATCGAACTATCTTTTCTTCAAAAGGCCAACACTTTTTAGGTAGATGGAGATAATAATTGATCAATAATCAGAATTTTCATATTCTGTAATTATTTCTATTAATTTCCTAAATAGTAATTTTGAGGAAGACCCGAATATATTATTTTCTTTTTTAATATTGACCATATTACTGAAGCCTATCGGTCAGGCATGATTTTCCAAAAGGGACCTTAATGTTCAAACGATAAGAGCAAAAACAAAACAAAACAAAACAAAAACAAATAGGCAATAGGATGCTGGAAAGATTTTCATTTCAACATTTGTAAGCAGCTTTTTAAAGTACAGAAGATCACAAATGCTAGTTCAGACTAGGCTACTGAACCCAAGATTGCTGTGTCTTTTAAAAAATGAATCAGTGAAAGGTAGCACTGAAGGTGACCAAAGAAAACTTCTAGTTTGATGTAGCCCTCTCACAGATAACTAAACTATGACCAAGGTAACTAAGTATACTTCTTAGGAAAGTTTACATGACTCGCCAGAGCAAGAACTACAAGTGGAACTCAGAGATTTGGGATACTATAACGTAAGATTCCCAAGTTACAGTAAAATTTGAAGTGTATAATTGTTGTAAATCTTTAGATAAATAATTATGTGCCAGATTATAAACTTATGGTTCATAATAAAATAAGAAAAAAAAAAGCGGGACTAATAAATAAAGGGTGGAAATTTTGGAGATGTTGAGCAAAGGAACCAAGAATTCAGGAATATTTTGTTGTTGCTGTTGTTGTTTGAAGCGCTTTACTGAAATATTCTGAAAGAGAATAATGTGTCCTGTTTGCATCTCTTCTTTTGACCTCAAAAAATTGAACTCCAATAGATCTTAGTTTATACATTCCCAGAAAAGAATTTAAATGCTAGGACTACTGCCAACCCTCTTCGTTCTTTCTTCCCTTTCTGCCTTCCTGGGCTAAACGGGGTAGGGAGTTTGTAAGATACAGGTGAAAAGACAGCTGAGTAAGGTCCACAGAATACAGTTTAATGAAATCATTTCTCTGATTGTGATTTAGCAAAGATGAAATTTGCATTATCTACATAAACTGCATTACTCCTTGATATATGATGTAACGTAAAGATGGCACTGGAAAAACGTAAAAACACTGTTTGGGCAGTCTGCAGTTAAGGGACCTCTGCATAAAGACAGAACCCAGCCTTTTTGTAATAAGGAAAGCAAGGACTCCTAGGAGCGATCTCAGCCTTCACTAGAAGCTCAAACTCTGAGACGGGGTCTATACTTCGATTCTGCAGAATCTGAAATAGCCAGTCAAGTAACTTAAACCAATTATTTAGTGTTGGATAGGAAAGCCGTCTGTATCACTATTTTTTCAACTAGATTGAACAGATATTTTTACTGCATCTGCACATAGTCTAAATCTCTCAAGCTGAGATATTACTTTTGAATTGCATCTATAACTTTTGAGAATTTATTTGAATTGAAAATTTGACAGCCCCTCACTGGAATCGTTTTTTACATCTTTTTTTCTCTTCACTCTTCTCATTTTTTCTTCTCTTATTATGAAATACAATTTAAATTTTCACTGGCCCCTTCTACCTTCTACAATATTTGTTCTTGGAATTAGAACATGTTAGAGCTGGAAGGAACATTAAGAGACCATTTGATTCAGTATTTTTGTTGTAAAATTGAGTAAACTGAAGCCTGGAGAGATTCCCAGGGTGTCTAAATGGGCTCAGTTGATTAGTGGAGACAGCTGAGATTAGAAACAAGGCCAATTACTAATCAAAAGAATTGTTCCCTTTTAAGAAACTTTAATTTAGGGATGATTAGAACTTGACTATGTCTCAAATTAATACACAGTGTTGTTCTTAAAAGTCCATAATGTAGTGATTAGCACCCATAATTTCTCAAAATTTCTTGTTATATTTTGAATATTTTGCAGAGACTAAAATGAGCATTTCTCATGTTAAATTCTAACATTTTATCATAAACTCCTGTGTTATAATATGAATTTTAAGTAGTTGTATATCTTAATTCTCATTCCAATGTTGATTTACAAATTTATATAAGAACACCCACCACAAGTCAACTTCCATTTTAAAAATAATAAAAGTGAATTAGCCTTCAGGCCCTTTTGCTGAGCACAGAATGCACTCAGTGAAATGGAGCTTTTTCAATTTTTTGATATGATGGGTTATCCAAACAAGATAATTCTAGCCAAATGATTCACTTTGCAGCTTGCATTATGCAATTTTCCTACTTTAACTGACCAGATTAGTTCAACAAATCCTCATCTCCCACTTCATTCTGAGCTGTAGAAAACTGAACTTCAAAGGTTCTGCAGTCATGAGCCTTTAAACGAAGCTTCCACACACCTGTTAATAGTGTACATGGGGGAAAAAATGTTGACTGACATGTGAAAATTAAAGACTTACCTTACAGTAATCAAGTCATCTTCCCATAATAGGAAATATTTAATAAAGTTTTATGTTCCTGGATTCTGTAAGTTTCAAGAATTTGATTTGAAAAGTATGGTAATAAACGAATCTACTGTATTATGGAGGTATTTATTAGGAGCTAAATTACAAAAATAAGCAGTGGAAAATAGAGGGTACTATGATTTCTGATGTCAGTGTAGCATAACAGATTAGTAAAGAAGCTGAATGGAAATGTGACTAAATTACCTGAAATATGAATCTAATGGAGTAACACATTTTCAACAAGTTTCATAACATTTATCTTTTTAACTATTTCATAAAGGTTTTTAAATTTAATTTCTAACTTCCTTAAATCTTAACCTCCAATAAAAAAATAGGTAATAATTCTGAAGATGATATCCCAGTGGAAAGTGAATCCATTCTCAGCATTATGCATCACAATAGTATTTATTTATTTAGAGGATGTTTAAATTTTAGCAGTCAGAGTCAAGTAAAAAGTGAATGCAGCAAACAAAAATTTTACTATTAAAAACTAGGTGGAAAGATAGCATGTGAATTTTTAAAGAAATGATCTGTGGATTCCACACCATCAGTATGACCCTCTTAATCCTGTCTTATATTGCAATAAGTTAGATGTTTTGTTCAAAGCAAATACGTCACATGCAGTAGCCAAGTAAATACTATATAAGGCCATCCAGATCTGACAAGTGACAGTATCATGGCATTTTGTTAATTCTGTAAAGATTATATTGCTGAGTGCTTTTAAAATTACCTAATGTACAAAATTCTAGACTTAGTAGACAAAGAGTAACAACACATCAAATTTAAAGAAACGAAGAAAACTCAGGGAGGGATTCTGTCTTGTTTTGTTTTGTTAAAAACCATGTATTGAATTTAATTTTTTAGTAAAGTAAGCATTACATAATGCTTCAAACATTTAAAATTCGGGGATAAAAGTATACATCCAAAAAGATGAATGGAAAATTGTGCTTTCAGACTGTAGAATTAGTTTTCTCACAGGGTTAACCATTTCATTTTGCCATTGGATACTGGGAATTTCATCTATGCAATGTGTATATGTGCGGTTCATATCCAGGTCCTGCAAAAATCTAAAACTGTGTGCTTCACTTCATGTAGCAAAGGCACCTATGTTATTCTCCCTTTTGAGCAAAAGTTATGATCCAGTTTCCTGCTGAAGATGATTTTTTCCTCTGCTGTGTCACTCATACACTCTGTGTTGAGCAGTGCGGTAAATCACAAGTGCAGTAAATCACAAGAGAAGGTGGCCGTGAATGCCTGCTCACACTGGAAGAAGTCGCTCCGTGGACCATGTGAAGACACTCTGGACTGATCACAAGGGAAATCGAGCAGAACTGTGAAGCAGACGGACAGGAACAAAAGGCTATTCTGGTGTGAGGAGAAATCAGTCACTTCAGCTCCACAAACAGATGTTGCTACTGGACTGACAAGTGGAACCTACTCCTGCTGGGGAAAGGTACAGTTTGCCATTGGGGCAGACACAGAGTTCATACACTGTCTGTCGAGAATTTGAGGAGCTTGGTGAAGGAGACGAAGAGGAGACGGTTGGTAGATTTCCCAGCCGGATTGTATCTGCATTTAAAAATATCTAGGGAGAAAAGGAATTGCATTTTAATTCATTTTAGCATTCCACATTCCACGGAGCTTTACAGCATGGTCTAATGAGAAAGATGACACAACAAACAATTCCATTGGTTTAGGTGCCATGCTTTGTTGAACAAACAAATTACATTCCTAGGGTATAGCCTAACAGCTCTGCAGCTATGCTTCTCCTTTGAGAGATGGTACATTCTGACACACAGCCCTCCACCTGAAAAGCAGTGCTGTACGATCTACATAAGGGGCCAACCCAGTTATTCAAACATCACAGAAAATTAATGATTTTGACCGAGTCTCTCAATTTAACTTAATCATGCCTAGTCTAAAGAATTAACAGAGAAATAAGCATATCAGTGGAGATGTCATTACTGAAGAGATGGGCAATTAATAAAAAAAATTACTCTCTGACTTTTTTTGTCCTTTCTTTTTTTATTTTAATCTATCAATATGCAATGTAGTTGATTTTTGTGTCCCTTTCCCTCCTTCCCTCTCCCCTCTCCATGCCCCCCCATCAACATCATATCTGTTCACTTGTCTTAAGTTCAAGGAATTATTGTGATCTGACATATTTTTAAAATACTCATAAAAGCATGTTGACTCACAGTTTAAAGGATATGTTAAATTGATAATCAGCACAATTAACAACAGATAATTATTGCATATAATCAGATTTGAAGTCTCCATGAAACCTATTACATATATTCAACACCTACTTTGCTGCTATGGGTTAAATGTGTCCCCCAGAGATTCATCACGTACTGGAAAGTTAATCCCCACTGTAACAGTGTTAAGAGGGTAGGAAATCCTATTATAGTAATTGAAAGGTAGGGCCTTTAAGAGGTGATTAGATTGTGAAGACTGTACCATTATGAATGGAGTAATTCATTGATGATTTAATGTGAGGTCATGGGCATGGTGATGGCTTTAAAAGGATAGCAAATGAGGAGGTTAGCTCTCTCTTGCTCAGCCATTTGCCATGGGACACCCTGGTCATCAAGGGACTCTGCAGGGATTCTCACCTGGAAGAAGGCCCTCACCAGATGTGTTTCCTGGACTTTGGACTTCCCTGCCTCCTAAACTGTAAGAAATAAATTCTGTTTCTTTATAAATTACCCAACTTCAGGTATTTTGTTACAAGCAACAGAAAACAAATTAATACATTGCTGTATCTTCTAATGTTAGAAATTATTTCACTTATTCTAGATTATGGACTCACTACTTTTAGGGAAAGTGATCATACAGTTTTGACATGCATGGGGAAAATTCCAAAGATAGAAGAATTCAATCATGAATTCGAATGAGCAAAGAAATAACTCTCTTCAGCTATTTCTTGATTTTATTGTTTGTATTTGTTCATTGATTCTTTGTTTCTTCTACTTGCAAGTAAGATCCATGAGGGTATGGCCTGTCTTTGGTTCATGGCTATAGAACAATACACAGAATTGTGCCAGTGCATGCCGAGTGACATAATGCTCTTCCTTCACATTGGACGTGTCTTTCCCTTCCATCAAAGCCCACTTCATCGGCTTTCTCCTCCATGGACCTTTCTCTGATGCTCCAAGATGGAAAGACTTTTCTTATTTGACTCTCCTGTAGCAATTTCTTGTTTTAAATATCTCCCTTCCACTCTTGTTTCTCAACCTTCTAATTAATCTCTACCTTCACTTATAAATATCTGGAGAAAAGTATTTCAGTTGATTACTTGATGAATTATTATATAGTCATGTTTACATCTCACTTTTTCTATTAAACCATGTCCTCCTTAAAGGTAAAATCATAATTCTTTTTTAATAACTTCACAGTATTTGTGCACATAAACCTTCCACATAAAACAGATAGTTGTTCAATAAGTGAATAAATTATAAAATAAATGAACAGCTGCATTTACCAACAGTATTCAAAGTTAGAAGCATGATTAAAGTTTTTGTTTGTAGTTGTCAATTGTTGAAATATATTACTCCATTTTTACTTCTGGGATAAGTTATAGCAAAGCAAAAGGAAAGAAATGACTTCTGTTCTTATATTTTAAGAAACTTTTTCCCTGATGTTAAGGTAAGAACTGCACAAAATTAAGCAAAAGAGCATGGCTGTCCATTTTGGGGATATGGGTGCTGTATTTCCATGCTGAGGGACATTAGCACGCATAACACAGATCATTACACTCTTTGGGCTTGCTTACTTCTCCACAGGAGAAGAGAGATAATTCCTTTTATTGTTTGAGTTTGAGAGAGGAAGTGGGCTTGCATAGCTCAGTCTCTTTTCCCCAGTTCTTTTTAGGATCTAGCATGCTTCCAGGGAGCAGACCTCCACAAGCTTAGAAAATGACAGAAGTTCTACAGGGGCAAACTCTGGGACTGTGGGATTTAGGTCTACAGATTTGTAGGTGAGTTCATTTTGAAGAAACATCAGGAGCTGGTGTTTTGGCCAAGAAACCTTGAGATATAGATAATAAGGAGTGGAATATGGAAAGCTAAAGGACACGTGGAGAAGAAGGCTCATGTAAGATTGATCAAATGACTGTAAGATTTAGTGAATGATGCATTCATTGGTAAGCACAAAAAGGGAGTGTCACTGGTCAGCCTGGCGGTTGCAGGGGCTTGCTTACCACCTGCCACATCTCTGGCTTTTTCAGTTAGGCAACTGATTGTCTTTCAACTGGGGTATTTTGTTGAATAACTTTGGAGTGCAGCTGTTTTTATACAGGTAAAGCTTGTGGGCGAAAGCCTTAGAAAGAAAGCATGATCTGCAGAGGCCTCATCAATGGAGTAAGCCTTGGAGGACTTGGGCCTGATGGTCTGTAGGCTGCTTCAGCATAGCCATTGCTGCTGGGTTCTCCAGCTCTTGCATCCATTTAGGGGTTACTTTGGACAGTATCTGGCAATATTTAATACTTAATTATTATGACAGTGCTTAATTCTATAAGCTTCTGAGATTCAAACTGTAGCTTCACTTAAAAAAGGTGGTGGATTTTATATAAATTCATTCCTTATGGGACCCTGAGAAAGAGAAATGCTATTTTCTTGGCTTGAGATAGAAAAGTATGTTGTGAGGTTAAAAAAACAAACAAACAAATATAAAGCTGTTATATATTGATTCCTTCCAACACAACAATCCAACAATCCTCAGCTTCTCCAGGTTTGTGCAGGGTGGATGAGCTTGACCATATCTCTTTGTGCTTTGCAAAGGTGGGCACGATGATGCTGTTCACTTTCTAACTTCTAAAACTGATATATCTATTCTATATTTCTCCATAAACCATCTAATCCATTTGTTTGCTCTTTAGCATCACATGCCTGAGCTTTTAAGTCACAGTACACTGGCTTCTCTCCACAAACAATCCATTTATCCCATTATTACCTGTTGAAATCAGGCCTATCACACTCAGAAAATCATAGTCGATTTAAAAAAAAAAATCGCTCTCTCCTTCCTCTGTGATCTTGTAACATACACATATGTTATGTTTTACTGCATTGCATATGCTGCCATGCACTTGAAATGTTTTATGTACAATTATGATTTATGTTGTCTTCAGGGGTAACATTGAAATTCATTGCAACACTGTGTCTAAAATGACTGAGTCTTGTGCAGTGCACAATTTTATGTACAGTGCCATTCTGAATTTCATCCATTTTTGTGGATACCTCAGTCCCATGTCTGCTCTGACACTAAGTAGTTGAAAGACTATCCAAGGGTAGGGGCTCTATATCTTTTCATATTGTTAGTGAATAACCAATCTGCTTTTGTGTGGCATAGTCAATGTAGCAAAGAGAATCATTTCACACTACTTCATAGGAAAATTACATGTTGTTTTATTATAATATGAATTCTGTGCCTTTTTGTACTTTTATTTTATTAATATAAAAATAAACTACAGATGAATACCACAGGCTATAATTTATTTACAGCATAATAACCAATTGACAATGAAATGCTAACCTGTCAATTGAATCAAAGGATTCTACTGATACTTTGAATAAAACAACATAAGTAGAAAGGTTCATAAATAGGAGTAGAACAGAGAAATAAAAGTAAAAAAAACCCTCTCCTTTTGATTCTGTTAATTTATGCCCTTATCATTACATCTGAAGAGGTGTGAAATGCTCCAGAGCATCTATCCCAAATTATTCTTTCATTCTCTTTCTTCTCAACTTGACCTTTGTGAGCTCATGATAGAAATAAATAAGCAAAGATGCAAAAGAAGAAAATACCAAGGGAATGAAGTAGTAGAAACAGCAATACAACAGATTGAAACTTTCAAGGACTTTGGGAATTGTATTAAAAATATGCATAATAGAATATGAATCACATATAAGGATTTAAATAATTAAGGTAGAATTAAAAACAAACAAACAAAATAGCAACTACCAAGATGTCCAGGCTGATTTGAGAAAGAATGGATGAGATTCTAAATATCAACAACATAATCATTAAAATTAAAAGCTCAATGTAGTAATTAAATAAGAGACTAGATACCAAGGAGAGACCTGGAAATGTAGACTGGAATAAGGAAGCAGAGTGAGACACAGGGAGATCTAAAAAATAGAAACTAGGAGGGAGAGACTGAGAGATCTGGAGAGTAAAAGAATGAAAATGTATAACATTTCTTCAGTTTCAGGAAAAGACCATAGAGAAAATGGGTGACAGGGAATATGTCAAGCGATGATGCTGAGGAACTTCCAGCATTGACAAAAACATGAATCCACAAACACAATAAAATGTATATCTGCCAGTTTCGAAACTACAGGGATTTAGAAGCCCCACTTGCAATTAACTTGTAAATGAATATCTTTTAGTAAAAAACAAATGGAGCTTTAACTTATGGAAGTTACATTAGGTTTGCCAAATTTTATATTCAAGAATTACTAATATTTTCATAATTCAAATTTTCTCATGAAAGAGTCCTTTATGTTTGACCTGGAACCCTAAGCATATATAATTTAAGAAGGAGCAGCCTCAGCTGTGAAGGGCCAGTCTCTATCCCTCTGGGACTCACCTCCCCCTCTGTAGACTGCAAATGGAGCTCTTTCCTGCAGGTGGCCTTGAAGTCCCCTGCAGCAGCGCTCACCTGGACCCCACGAGGAGCTTCCATTATCAAGGATCTGGTGGGTGATTCAAGCCTAAGGAGAAAACAAAACAAAACAAAATATTAACAGAAAAGAGAAAAATTGTAATGAACTAAAGACAACATTAGTCTACTGACAACAACCGACCAATCAACCAAACAGGCAGACATAAATAAAAGTCCTTGCCATTTCAAGCAAAGCCAAAAGGAGATTTGGAAGATTTTTGATTGCCTTATTTATTTTTTGGCTCTTTCTAAAAATCTTCATTTGTTCACATCAATTATTTACTCTCATTTGTATGATGATTTAGTAATAGATTTTTATGTTGCTTCCCTTTATAAAGCTCATAAAAAGTAGGTCATGATGTTTACTTATTTAAATCTTTTATATACCATCAATATTAATGACGGAGTTTTAATAAATAAATTATTACAATTTAGGATGTACATATTCCTCAATAAAAGATCCTTGTCTTGCAAAGATGAGAGCTTTAATGAAAATTGTTAATATTGTAAACTTTCTAGTGTGCATTATAAAACTTTTGTAAACTTGAAAAATTTCCAAGCGCTCATTGAATTAATTAAATTAATTACATTAAACTGGAAATTAATTAAAATAAAGAAATAAGACATTTCCTACATCGACTGTCCTCTACTGACCCAGCAAAATATCCACAGAATGAGTGACATTAGTCTGATTAAAAAAAATCAAATGGGGTGTAATACCTAAGTACAATATGAATAAAGGTTGACTACATAAATTAGGAAGGGAAAACAAATGTTTTACACAGTTGTACCTGCAAAAGAAGAGAGTTGTGATGCAGTTTCAAAATTACCTTCTAGATAAACTTGAGAAAAGAGCAAAAGAAGACAGAATACAGAAAGTAGGACACAGTGAGAAGTGGTAGTGTCCACAAGTTGGTATTTTTGGACACGTGCTCTACCCCAGGGATGCGATGGCCTGTGTTTCCCTTGATCACAGGACTTCGCAACAAGGGTTCCCTCAGGTTCACAGTCAACACAATCCAGAGCAACTGGTTTCTTTTGAGGCAATTGATCCAGAGTTGTTTTGCAGAAGGAATCATATGAAACAGATCACTGAAGTTCAGCTCCCTCTCAGTACTGATGTAAAACTTAAAGGCTTAAAAGTAGTTTGAAGGTAAAGCCAGCATTTAGGAGTGATTTCAACACTTCCAAATGTTTTCTTTTTTTTTTTCTCACTCACCACGGCAACTTTGAAACTTTGCTCTCTATAGGCCATTTGCACATCTTCATACAATCCCTGGATGGGGTCGGGTTTTGAATATATCTATTTTTAAGAAATGCTTGCATTTTATTGTTGTTTAACAAAAGCACATTTCTCATAGAACATTTGGAAACTCGAAAAGAAAAAAAAATTCACTCATAATCCTACTACTTAGTAAAGCCCACTATTAACATTTTGTACACAGTATCTAAATTTCAAAACTTGAATGTTAAAATGTGCATTTTCTAATTGATTTCCCTTGAAACACTCCTACACATACACTACCTTGAGTAGTGTACCTGTGGCTACTAATATTTCCATTTGTTGTTAATTATCTAAACATTAATTATGATTATATAAGTTTGGATATGATTGAACCATGTACATAGAAGTCAGATGAGAAGTTAATAAAAATGATTTAATGTTCTAAAACAGATTATGAATCTAATATTCAAGGAAACACAACTTGGTGAACCTAAAAATTGAAGGAAAAGCATACTTATTTTATACAGTAATTAATATGGTTTAGTTTGTTTCTGAGAATAATGAGTTGGGGTTATTACTCATATTTCTAATCATTAAATTTGCATATTAGATATGCAAAAGGTTTGTGCCATGTTTGACATTTGGTACTGAAATATTAAAATATATCAAGTATTTCTGGGTTGTTGAGTTTTTCCATTTTCATCTTTATTAATTATTTAATCAGAAAGTGTTTATTATATTTATATTCATTTTAGACCTCAGATTTCCATTGCCAAAATGCCAGAGAGTACAGTGCTTTTCTAACACAGAGTTAGAGAATCCCTAATGAAAGGGGCAGTAAAGATTGAGGGCTGTCTAGACCTGGGTCCTGGAATGTTAGCCAGCAGCAAGAAGCCTCCATTTTATCATCTCTAAATTGACAATTACAATGTTTTCTTATAGGATTGTTATTAGAATTAAGAAAGATAAGTAGGTGGTAGGAGAGTATTTTGAGATATTAATGAAATTTCTTCTCCTTTCTCATTTTTTGTACCCTTTGCTGTTTTTCCTTCACTAAGTTCACCTCTTGCCACAAGTGGTGGATGATAGAGAATCTAATAGAGATTTCTGAGTTTCCTAAAATTATGGACATTTTCAGTTGGACAAAAAACAAACAAGAACACCCCCCCCCCAAAAAAAATACCCCCACAACTAATCCTAGATATTTGGTGTAATGAAAATGACTCAGCACATGAAGAAAAACATCAGAAGCAAACAAAGATCAGTGAGAATCTGTTGTTTATCCCCACCTGTTGGAGAACTGTTTTCTTTATTCACAGGATAGAGATCTGGAAGGAAATCAACAGAATTGGTCTTAAATGGTTCACTTTTTTCTGCTACCTGAAGCCCAATCCTGGATGGTGGGATGTTTATTGTTTAGGTGTTATTCTTCAGGGTGAGGATGACAGTGCTATCTCAGGGTAACTGAGGGCAAGAGACCAAAAGAGCCTCAAAGGAGAGAGAAAGAGTATTGACCTATGGTGAATGAAGACTGAGTGGAGGTAAGACTGAGAACCTTGGATGCACAAGGTTACAATGACCAAGTCTCATGTGATACCTGTAACATTAGCAAGGTGGTAGCAATTTTACAATATTGCCAAATTCCTCAAATGCTGAAGAGATTAAGACTTCAAATTAAACAGATCTCAACAATATACTTTGCTGGTCTTTCCCCAACCCCCCTCCTTTGTTTTTGGCAGGTAGCTGATACAGGGATCGAACCCTGGACCTTGGTGTTATTAGCACCACTCTCTAACCAACTCTAATCACCAGTCCAAGACTACTCTGCTAGTCTTGATAAGATTAAATGTTGTAATTATTTAAAAACAATACAAATGTTATGAAAAATAGTACTTCTGATTTGAACAGTATTTAGTGTATCTAATATTCAGGCAAGTAGTAATACACCAGGAATTTAAAATTAATTATGAAAAGAGTGTTCAGTTAGAGAGTATGCTTTATTAGAATATTTGGAGAATTACTTATTCCATTTTCAAATGAACATATTTGCAGTTGTAAAATATTTCTTATGAACATGAAAATTAAAACAAGCTTATGAAATATTTTTGTAAGCTTTCCTGACTAGCATAAGCAAATAAGCTAATTTTTGTTGGCAAAAAAATCATAACAGGACTAGAATATACATGCAGACCTAAAAAAACTTCAAATTGACATCATTGTGAATAGCAAACTTTCATTATGATCACTTACAGATATGCACATTATATCTGAATCATTCAATATCAATATCTGTAATTGTATGTATATCTACACTTACATATATACACATAAGCCATCTGGAGCTGTATATTGTCCATACTCTATTGTATGTTAAATAGGGGAAAAAATATTTTTCCACAAATGGTGTGCAAATTTTTCCCTACACCTCCATCTAAATTCCAAAAATGTTAAAGTACATACATTTTGACAATAAAAAGGTAATCTTTGCATTTAAGCACAAGCTTTTTCATCACACTTTTAAAAAGTGTTGGAAGTAGGTAGTTGTGATTATAATATTATCTATCCTAGGAACACTGTAGAACAAATAGATACAAAGTTAAAAGATTTGAAATAAAAGTAGGCATCACATATTACTAGATATGACAGCTTATCAAAATGGGTTGATGATTGTGTAACAATATGTTTCATTGACTATTGTATAAATAATATTTTTCCAGAACATTACTAGAAGCTGGGTTTAAATCGCAGAATAACAGAAATGTGTTCCCTGTATCAAAAGTGTGGCTGCATACTATAATGGCATGCACATTATTACCAAGAAGCAGTTTGGGAATCGAGGTATAAGCTCACTGAAACTTAATTACTATGTGCAAGAGTTACATCAACCTGATGAGAGAATTAAACACAGGACACTGAATAAGAAGCTAGACATGAGTTCTACTTTAAAACACGAGTTTTAAATCCATGCAAACTCTCTGGGGCTTCAGTTACCTAATAAATAAAATCATAGTTATAAAGCAGATTAAAAGTAGAATATTGTAGCCACAGCAAAACATCATTAGATTTGCCCTTCTCTGTTACTAAGTAGCCATAAAATGTAATGATATAATAAAAGCTAATGTTAATTCTGGAAACTTACTGTGCACTTACAATTTTGCATGAATTATCTCTTAATCATCTCTTTAATACTGAGAAGTGGGCACTCTAATTATCCATATTTTACCTAGGAAGTATTTAGTGTAGTTGGGTTATTTTCTCAGAATTATGTAGCTAGTGCAACTATCATAGAATATCCAAAGCAATCATGAAAAAAGCAAAAAACAAAACAGTGTTGGAGAACTTAAAAACTTACTACAAAGCTACAGACAGTGCTGACTTGGCATAAGGTCATAAGATAGCAAATAGAACAATGGAATGAAATAGAGACTCCAAAAATAGATTTTTCACTTGTGTGGTCATCTGATTTTTGATGCAAGAAATAAAGGAATCCAGAGAGAAAAGCAAAGTCTGTTCAACACATGGTGCTGGAATAAATGGGTATCTACATGGACGAAATGAACCTCAATCCCTACCAAACACTGTAGTCAAAAGCAAAAGAAAAATATAAGGCTTTTTTTTTTTTTCTTTTTTTGTCTTTTTTTCGTGACCGGCAATGGGATCGCAACCCTCGGTGTCGCGCCCGCACCGCGCTCAGCCAGTGAGCGGACCGGTCTCTACATGGGATCCGAACCCTCGGCGGGAGCGCCACCGCACCACACTCTACTGAGTGCGCCACTGGGCCGGCCCACATAAGGCTTTTAAAAGGAAAATATCTTCATGACTTTGGAGTAAGCAAAACTTTCTTAGGCCACAGAAAGCAAAAATTAATTAAATATTTAAAAATATAATTAAAATGTCTTCAATATTCAAAGCTACCTTTCAAATTAACAATAAACTGAATACACAACCCATAGACTGAAAAATAATATCCACATACATATCACAAAGGACTGATGTCAGGATATATAAATAATCCTCCAACTTAAAAATAAAAATACAAAAACACAACTAAAATATGTGCAAGAGACTTGAACAAACACTTCACTAAAGAAGATACATGGGTTGTCGCATACATACATGAAAAAGTTGTTAATATCATTAGTCATCAGGTAATGACAAATTAAATAAATTATCACAGCAATGGCTTGAATTAATAAAATTGCTAACACTAAATAGTGGTGGGGATGTGCAGCAATTAAAACTCTCATCCATTTTTGTGGAGGACTAAAATGATACAACTACTTTAGTAAAGATAAAGTGAAAAAAATTTAAATTAGTACACAATTTAAAGTTATTTTAATTTAAAAAAACTAATATCTTAGAAATCTGGTCAATGAAATATAAATACAACAGAATCTAAAACAGACGAGAAATATTTATAAGAAATTAATATACCACAATCATAGCAATTATTTTAGAGTGGAAAATACTAGAATATTTAATAAATGATGATTAATAAATTGACAATCTATACTGAAGAAATGAAGTTAGATTCTTAAACTCTGCAAAAATAATTTCTAGTTTTATCTATTCATAATATAAAACCTAATAAATAAATTAAAAACTGTAATTTTGAGTAGACAATTAGAAGAAAATTTAGAAAATAATTTTCTATTTTATTTATTTTGAATAAAAAAACTAAGAAATAACCTGCTATGCAAAACATATCATAGAAAATTAGAGGTAAAAGAAATATCCAAATGTAGAAAATAGAAATCTTTGAGGCAAAGCAGAAAGCCTGCAAGTTATTAAAAATTGAGAAAGTTTATTATGTAAAATATATATATATGCATGCATGTATATTTATTATAAACATATATTAATTTATATATAAATATACATTGTTTTACAGAAAAAATTTGGGCTAATGTTTCATTGTAAGAAAATGTTTTCAATGTATGTAACAAATATACCATTAATATGTCAAAGATAGAACAGATTACTAATATAGATGTTCAAAGATCAAAAAGAGAAAACACTATAATGGCTAAAAAACATTAAAAAGCTTATGAATATGCTCATGGCAATGTGAGAAGAAGCTAAGGGGCTTGCCCCTGCATTTTTCTAGAACTTTTGAGCCTTCCTATAATGTGATAATGTGTGAAACAATTTATAAATACATGTACAAGTATTTTGTAAGCCATAAGAAGTGTAAAATGCAGTTACTGTAGTGATTGTTTTTTTTTCTGCTTAAGATTTAGGTCATACTGGTTTTCTCTGGATACACTGGACTTCTCAAACCAGCCTAGAATTCCTATAAAATGTCCTGGACTCAGCTCTTGGGATGTAAATCAGACTACACCTCGATCCCCTTCTAGAACTACCTAATAAGTAGACTCTTAGCAACACAGTGTCAACACTTAGACGATGTCTCCTCTCTCCTGCATAGTAACTCTCAAGCCTCCACTGAGGAGTTTCATAGACTACCTTACTTACATTATAGTGGGGTTATTCACTTAAATTATTAATTTTATTATAAAACAGTCTCTAAAAATTCCTGTTGAAAATGAAAACCAATTTATCAGCAAAACTGGTGGTTTTCTGTATGATTAGTCAATGGAATTAGTAAATTACAATTATATTCATTTTGAAAGCATAGAGCCAACATAGCTGTGAATTTCATACTAGGTTTCATAGTGGATAGCTGGGAATTATAGCATACGGGACTAATGTTGAACTCGAGTCTCCCTAACACCGTTTTTTTTCCCAAAGCAGTTCTGTTTTGTATGGTGTTTATATAATGAAGATGCCACAAGATTTTGTTTTTAAGGTGTTATGCAACTTTCAGATTTGAAAATGAATGGCCTACGTCTCTAGAAGAATATTCAACATTCTGAGAAAAGAATTCAAACTTAAAAAAAAACAACTAAGTTGCAAGATGCAATTACTAAATAGCAAAGTGGAACTTAAGAATCATGTATCTTGTTCTTGCTAAATATTTAACAGTGCTGAAGACAGAGGCACTCATTAATTATTGAGTTTCAACGATGGAATAAATATATAATTGAATGGAAAAGAGTTTTAAGAAAAAAAAAATCAATGCAAACCGTGACCTGAACATATAAGAAATCCTACTGTCTTATCACTTCAGACTAAGGTGAGTTTTCTCCAGTTACAAATCACAGCACTTTTGTTCTTTCCATTTTTATTGTTTTCTGCCCTCTCATACCTCCCATCAAGGTTGCTTCCTTCAAGTTAGATCAATCAAATCTGTAGATCAATTGTTGTGTGTTCCTAAGGTTGCAAGCTAAGATAAGCTTCCCATAAAGCTCATTTGCTACTAATCCTAAATAAATACTATATAAATATGTAAACAGAATGAAAGAATAGAAGGAAGGAAGGAGTAAAGGAGGGAGGGAGGGAAGGGAAGGGAAAGGAAAGAAAAGGAAAGATATTATTTTATCATAATTTTTTTCTTTATCGGGAGAAAAATACCAACAAGATAATTTACCCTCTGTTGAGGAAATGTCTCAGGGAAGAATCCTTACTACTTAGTAAATGGTGGCTTTTCCTCGAATATGGGTTTGATGCAAATGATTGCTATGTGTTTCCAGAGATTAACTTGGAGTCTGCAAACATTTCAGTTTTAAATTGCATTTGTACAAGAAGGAGAAAAAGATGAAGAATATGCCAACTATATTATTAAATATTAATTCATTTTACTGATTGCAAATTCAGATTCATTTCTTATTCTTGGAACAAATAATGGATCCCAGATCCAAATAATCTTTGGGTGATAAGATTATATAATGAGTTTTATCAGTTTATACCATAGAGTACAGAAACTCTTTGAACTGTAATAATTTAATTATATATTAGCTTAAGAAATAAAAAAGGAAGAACATTAATACTTGGGCCACTCCAGGCAAATATATTATTATGTCTTTATCATCTATTCAGCATGCATTTTTTTTAGCCATTTAAAATGGAGACCCCCCCCAATACAAAACTATATTGCATTGTATAAGAAATCAAAGAAATTCTACACATGTAGGTTTAAGATGGAAATGAAAACTAGCACAGAAGTTGACACATATTAAATAGTCATCAAACATCTGTTGAATAAGTAAATTACAGGAATGCACTACATTTCTACAACAAAATACTACCTACACTGTAGGGTACATCAAAAAGTTCATAGAAAAATAGAATTAAAGGATACTGTGAGGGCTGGCCAGTTAGCACACTTGGTTAGACTGTGGTGCTGCTAACACCAAGGTCCAGAATTCAATCCCTTTACTGGCCAGCTGCCAAAAAACAAACAAAAAATCACACACACACACACACACACACAAGATAATACGAATCTTTCCATGAAATTTTTGAAGCACCCTCGTATAATACGTTTTTGAACTGTTCATTTCTAAAGTCTTGACGATAAGAAAACCAAAGACAATACTTCCCAAATTACTATTTTATTTACTTGGCCAACCAATCTCACCCAATAGTTTTTCTCATTGCCCTGAAAGGAAAATTATCAGCAAGACTTGAAAATATCTTCTCAGACCCCCTGCTTTTAATCTTCAGTGTACACATGAGTAACTGAATACCCCAGTCATTACTGTACTTTGTTACTGTTTTAGTTTTGGCATTTAAATTACTAATCCTCATTTTGGAGGTTGCCAATCTGCTTTTAGCACTAGCTAATAAGCTCATCTTAACTCGACGTTTAAATGATGATGAATAATCAGAAAATAAAAACCAAAAACACTATATACTAATTATAATTTAATTTACATTTACACTTATGAATTTTGTGACATGTCAGAGAGATAATTAAAATAGCAGTTGGTTCTTAGTCCTCTTTTGGCAATAGACTTTTCATAGTAAAAACTGTAAAATGAGTACCTAATAAGTAAAGTGTTACAAGTAAAAAAATGTTTCTTCTGGAATTTAGTAATTTTTAAAATGTTATTGAATGAATTAAAACAGACCACAAACAATTGGAATCAATGATATTCACATATGTCTTGGTAACACAATAACATCTGCTGCCACATTCCTTATATGACATTTCGTTATTCAGTTTTGCTAAATCTCAGTAATTAATTAAGAAATATTCATCACACCCTGTTATATATAAAATATAGTGCTGGCTGCTATAGCACTAAGGATAAGCAAGAAAGATGTGGATCCTGTTCTAAAGGAACTTAGAATTTGTCAGGTGGAGAGGAATAAAATAAATAGTTACACAAACGATGTTGAATTCCTAGCTGAAAAAGAGCCATAAATCAAGGTTATAGGACACTATACGATGCTGTTAACATACATTCTTCAACACTTCTAAATCCCTCAGGTTTCTGCATAGAGTAAACAATTATTATTTTGCTCCTGTACAAAATGCCTTGATCACATGTAGAGGGGCACCTTTTCCTGATATTGTTCACTAGCTTGTTTGAATCTGTGTTACTTGGTGAGAAACTGAGCTCTTTAGGAAGTTTTATCATAGAATTATAATGCGCAGAAAATTTACTCATAAAATTTACATTGTAAGATTTTTTTGCATTAAAATTTTTCGGCTTTATCTTTCTGTTTTCATTTGAGCGTTTATCCCCTCATCCAATGGGAAAGGCTGAACACTGATCTTTATGATTTTTTTTTAAATTAATATGTTTATTGTGTTTTCTAAGACAGAGACTCTGTCTCTTAAGTTGATATTTTGATCCACTTTAAAACTGATTTTTAAAAGGTGATTTTTTTTTCCTTAGCATAACCGTTGTCTTCTTTTTTATACACCAGCAAATGCATTTTGGAATGCAGTTACTTTATAAGAAATTAATAGGGGGGGCCCGTGGCTCACTTGGGAGAGTGTGGTGCTGAGAACACCAAGGCCACAGGTTCAGATCCCTATATAGGGATGGCCGGTTAGCTCACTTGGGAGAGTTACTGTTAACTTCATACGGAGAGCGTGGTGCTGACAACACCAAGTCAAGGGTGAAGATCCCCTTACTGGTCATCTTTAAAAAAAAAAAAAAGAAAGAAAGAAATTAATTATGTAAACCATCTTTTAACCCAAGTCTTAATTTATCTATTGAATAAGAACACCCATGAAGCCATTACTAGATTTTAATATTTCAGCTTTTATCAACAGTGGCCGTGATTATCCTGGGGAAAATTCCCTATAATGTTGATACCTCACAATCCTCTGGGTAGTAAGGACTTTTACATACAACTGCGCCTCTTAGAAACAGTGCAATGTCAGGAAGTAGCTTATTTCTTTGGAAGTATTAGACAGAGGAACCCAACACAGGGCAATTAATTTCTGCCTTTTTCTGATTAGTTTCCATTTGCTTCTATATTCCCTCTACATAATACTCCCAAATCATGTATAGCTTTCTTCTTCTCTCTGCCTCCCCTTTCTTTATGCGCACATAGGTCACATATTTAATTATTGATGTCAAATTTTTCAGCATTCCTATTTTTATCGGTCATCCTCTCAACTGCCTTTTCCTTTCTTTTTCCACACTCCTCCTATCTGATATATTTATTTTTATATTAATTGTCAGTATATTAGGGAAAAATATGGAGAAGGTTAGAATAGTATCTCATGTTTTCTTGTCCTCAGTCAAATACCTGATATTTACCATGGAGCTAGGGCATATCCATTCTTCATGTATGTAGTATATAATCTATTTTAGTCCTTCACATATCAAGGACAATCAACAGTGATGGAAACTATGTCACAGGTGAAAGAGGGAGCACCTACCTGAGATCTTGGGATGGTTCTGCTCTGATGTGAGGCGTCTCCACAGAGTGCCCGAACACTGCGCCTTCAGTGCCTGGGGGGAGCATGAGGAAGAGGTCAGAATAAGCAAGTCTGCAGACACAGTGAGTTCCATCTCTATTTTTATGCATCAAATATGCTTCCAAAAATGGGAAAACTGGAAACAGGAGTGCAGAAAATAAAAGAGAAAAACTGGAAGAAGAGTAAAAGGTAGTGAAGAGCCAAGGAAAGTAAATCTAGGTGTCATTATGTTAACCGATTTTAAGAATATACTGTTTATAAAAGTTCAGATTCTCTGAACTGTTCAAAGAACAAAGAACCTTCTCCTTCCCCCGCCTTATTTCACAGTTAAGTGAATTTGAGGCAGGCACAGGTCACAATATTCAGTTCTGTCTTTCTATAGACACCAGGTCATGAATAAAAATGTGGAAGGTGCACATCAATGTAGCACATTATTGGTTATTTAACGACACAGATCTCATAGG
>NW_007728145.1:87504-100627 GCF_000696425.1 Galeopterus variegatus | reverse complement strand
GAACAAACAAATAAATAAATGGATAAATAGGGAAATGACTCCCTTACATAAATTAGCAATGTGGACCTTGATCTTGAATCACAGAGGAAGAAAGAGTCTTTTTTCAGACTATGATTTTATCTATCTTATGATTCTGAGGGCAAATTTATAACGTTCTGCTGCAGTAAATTCCTAAGATTACAGATTTCAGTTTATAAGCTAAAAGCTATTGGAATTTGTTGACCTCTTGCTGGGTTCTAGTAGTCACTTTTTCTTTTTTCTAAAGAGGTTCTGTAGAGCACGGAATACTTGCTGAGTTTTTTGTTTGTTTGTTTGTTTGTTTTGTGTTGTTTTGTTTTTTAACTGTTTTCACAAATTTAGAGCAATTATTTTATAAGGGTTTGCTCTTTTGATATTTTGGGAGATATTTTATTTCTCCAAGTGGAAAATTCCTTAAGATGGTTTTCTAAAAATAAAGTAATAGGTTTAGGTAAAACTCTAATTTTGTGATTGTGTTGGGGGTACCATTTAAAAGAATATATTTCAAGGTATAAATTCACAAATCTCAAGGAGAGACTCTTTGGTATTTTAAAGATATAACTTCCAAAAAGAATAGTTACCCATTTGTGAAGTTCAAAAACAAATTTCCACTACTGTATGATTATGAGAATTTCCCAGATAGGGTGGCAGAACTCTAATTATAGAATAGTAACAATATTTATTTTCAAACACAGAATGGCACAAATAGTAACTAGGCACAAAATATATCAGTGAAAGTGAAAGTAGATATATCATCAAAAGCTTAATTTTTCAATGAAGATTGAAAAATAATAGAGGTTTCTATTCTAAGTTTCAATATAAAAAAATAATTATTTTTTTCCAAAAAAATATTCTTGAGGAATTAAATATATAAACCTACCACCTAAAGGGGTAAATTGAAAACTGAATAAAATATTATACATAATTTTAAAATGCAGGCCTGTAGACCATGAGAAGATTACTTCCACCTCGCTGTTTTTGTCCTGAAATGAGACAAAGCTGCAAAAACTAAGCAACAAAGATGAACTTGAAGGAAATCAGTGAGGGAAGGTAAAAGTCACCTGAATCATGTATGTACTTTTAACAGCATAAAAAATCAAAAGTCCAAAATTACATCTCCCATGATTTGGAAATGTTTACAAATGTCAGACTATTAGTAGTGTTGCCAGATTAAGCAGTTAAAAATATAGAATATNCTTTCATTTACTAGCTCCATTTGATTTTCCAAATTCCCAGAGCTTTACCATAATTTAACTGAGCAAAATAGAATGTTTTTCCTATTCTAAAATCAAGAAAAAATAAAAAGCTTTTTAAAAGAAGATGATGATGACAAAACCTATTTTTTTTTCTTTTATAACTTTGCAGATGTTTTAGATCATTCCCATTAGAATAAACTTTATTTTCTTCTGGTCTAATCTTCTTCAAACATCTTGGTGTAAGCACCTTGTGCCTTCTCTGTCAACTGGCTTCAACACTAGCTTAATAATACAATGCAACTCAAAAGTATAAATTTTAAACCTACAAAAGAAATCTGCTTCTGCTTAATGTACAAGATTATATAAAATTTATAATTCAACAAGAAATGATAAAATTGCCATTAGGAAATTATAGCTAACACTCAAATTCCTTAAAATAATAAATGGCCAGGGCTGGCCGGCTAGCTCAGTTGGTTATAGCATGATGCTAGAATGCCAAAGTCAAGGGTTTGGATCTTTGAACTGGCCAGCTGCCAAAAATAAACAAACAAACATACATATGAACAAACAAATAAATAAATGGATAAATAGGGAAATGACTCCCTTACATAAATTAGCAATGNAAAAAAATAATTATTTTTTTCCAAAAAAATATTCTTGAGGAATTAAATATATAAACCTACCACCTAAAGGGGTAAATTGAAAACTGAATAAAATATTATACATAATTTTAAAATGCAGGCCTGTAGACCATGAGAAGATTACTTCCACCTCGCTGTTTTTGTCCTGAAATGAGACAAAGCTGCAAAAACTAAGCAACAAAGATGAACTTGAAGGAAATCAGTGAGGGAAGGTAAAAGTCACCTGAATCATGTATGTACTTTTAACAGCATAAAAAATCAAAAGTCCAAAATTACATCTCCCATGATTTGGAAATGTTTACAAATGTCAGACTATTAGTAGTGTTGCCAGATTAAGCAGTTAAAAATATAGAATATTGAGTCAATTTTGGATTTTAGTTAAACAGCAAATCATTTTTTTATTATAAGTATATAATATTCACAGATTATATTCATATAAATTCAAATAAATTCAAATTGAATTTAAATACACTTAAAATTAACTGGGCATCAGGTACTTTATCTGGAAATGGAAATGACCAGTCAACATTTATTTGGTACAAGAGTGCAGATCTGATTTATCTTCACTTCAGGAAAAGAAAGAATGTATCATGAATTCTCACATCATAGTCTATAGAAACCACGGAAATCAAAAAGGAACATACACATAAAAAGGACAAAACGAACATAACATGGATACTTATTAATATGTATATTTAAACTTACTGAATAAATAAATGCTTATTGCTTCTTGTTGTAAGGGTCTGTTCAACAGGGTTCAATGTTTAATTGTGCTTAATTGTACTGCCAAAGGGTGTTTCAGATCATTTAAAGTGAATACAATGTTATAAGACTTAGGGAAAACTTAGACTGTTGACCACTTTAATTGTCAGAAAAAATGAGACAAGAAAAAAAACTTCAGAGTCCCAAAATACTAGACGCCATTCATATGATAATTTCCAGCTTCAAAAACAATAAGGATAGCATATTCTACTTTGCTGGAAAGGAGAAAGAATAGGTATGGATTGTGAACCTACTTTGTATTCACAGACAGTTTAAAACATAAGCGAGAATGCTACACTTTACAAATGCCTGACGTAAAATGCCACACCCTCAAACAACCACAATAACAACAACAGCAGCATAAAAAACCCTGATCATTGAAATCAATGTAAGTGTCCTTCCTGATGTGGCTATCTGTATTCTAAATGCTATCTATATTCTTTAAATGTTATTATCTAAGCTACTCATTACCGACCCATTGGCACCCAAATAGCCTTAAGGAAGTCATTTACCCCAGAAGAAGCGGCACAAGAAAAGGAAAGCAAAGGAAAAGAGCCAGAGAGCGGAACAGCAAAAGAACCAACAAAGGCTGGGTCACCTCGCATTGGGAGAAAGTAGGTCGGACAGGATTAGCAACACCTAAATTATATTGTTAAGTTATGTGTCCTGATGTTTGCCAAATGAGAACACTTCCTAGCATTTAGTTTTTCAATAAAATCTACCATGATCATGAATATTTTTGAGGCTTTTTTTTTGTTTTGCTTTTTTGAGGAGGACAAAAGAGAATGTGTTTTACATACCGATTAGTATGGTAGAGAGGAAATATTGCAAGAAGAGACCAGAGCACACAAGGCACAGGAAGTTAACAAAACATGAGTCTCTCTATCCCCCACCCCACTTACTGAGGCAATTCACAGGAATCTTCCGCAGCATTTAAAATTCCTACACTAAAATAAGGAAGACGTCCAGAGCAAATTCATCCAGGGCAAATTCATCCAGATCTCAAGGCACAGAAAGATTTCTATTTATTCATTGAACTTGCGTTAGTGAATACATTCAAATTCCTTGGAAGTCTTCATACCTTGCTTTTTCCTTTATTTGCATATCCCCCCCCCTCCCCAAATCTAAATTGATAAAGTCACAGATTTGACCAGGAACAGATGTTTTTTTATTCCCAGGTCTACTTCTAATTCATTCTTTGATCTTTGACAAGTATTTAAAGTTCTCTGGTTCCTATTTGAAAAATTAGGTTCTGAATAACATGATCTCTAGGGTACCTTTAATTTCTCACAGTTACAGTTATATGATTTCTTTTCCCAAAAATTTCAGAATGAGTGCTATAACTCTTCTCACTACTCCTTAAATACAAGTGGAGATGAGTTTGCTTCTCCAAATAGAAAGAAAATATATTATTTTGAAGAATGAATAAAGTAATCATATTAGGAAAAAATATTACCTGTCATTTCTTCTACTCCATTCAAAAGAGTTCCTCTGAATCATGAAAGCAGCATTACTCTTTAAAAGAGAAAATCTCAATGGATTTCAACATATACTGTGTCCTGGTTGTGTTATTTTAATATTCTAAGTGGTGTTCTGACCTCCAGCTAACTCCACAAAATATAACCTATACACTGCTAGAGTAATCTTACCAAACCTCTTGATATCTTAAAATACAAACAATTTATAATTATTATCTTGGACACTGCTTTTGCCCAGCATTCAATACTTCTATAATCTCACCCCATCCATCTGCTCAGACCTCTTTTTTCCTACTCCTTTATAAAATCTCTTTACGTCTAGCCAATGTTAATTTTTCTAATAAAATAGAAAAGTGAGGTTTTAAATTGTTCTTTTGAATGAAAACAAACAAAAAAAAATGCCTTACTGTTCATTTGAGTCTGGAAAATAACCTGCCAAAATTTCTGAAAAGGAATTATTTCAAAATCTGTTTTTACTTTTCATACAGCAGTTTTCATAATTTTTAAAATATCTCAGGGCATTCATTCTCAATTGCCAAATCATGCCCTGTCATGTACTTCTAAAGATTTTCAGAAGAAAAAAGGAGCTATTGGAAAGGAAACCTGGTGATCAGATGGAAAATGCATTAGAATAAAACTAGTTCTTTTAAGATAAAGTATATTTCAAACACAAATTATTTGTCACCAATAAAGAAAATTAGACCAAAATATATCAGGACTGGAAATGATGCAGAGTTTCTTCTTGCTCATATTTTATAGCCTTCAAATAGATAATGTTTCACCAACACATATTTCTCTGAGTTTTATGGGAAAAAAGCTCTCCATTTGTTAATTCTTTCCATGAACTTTAATAAAGAAAAAACTATTGAAATTTAAAAGTGTGTGTAAAGAAAACAATAAAATAAATTATTTCCAAATGGAATGAATATATAGTTTGATGGAAACTACATCTAGGAAAAGGATATAGAAATAACCCCACTTTCTAATTCCCACATCCTTCAAAAGTAAAAATTGAAATGGTTAAACAGAGCTTTTTAAATTCACTCTTATTATATATATTTTCAGGAATTGGGTAATTTCAAAGTTTGTGAATACTAAGGTTGTCATTTTGCCCTTTATTTTAATAATCACTGAGAGAAATACAAGCTTCTAGAAAATCCTGAATGAAAATGTATCATCAAGAACATATCTTTAGCAAATATAATCAAAAGATTCTATGATTATAGATTTATTAAAAGACGGCAATGTTTGATTCAATTTTCTACTTCATTGTAAACATTCTAGGTGTAACAAGTTGAAATATAAAAATATGAACTAACATATTTGATAACAAATGAGGTACCAATGTTGTCATTTGTTGATATTTTTTGCAAAAGAGTTCATGAAATATTAGTTGATGATGAGATTTTGAAAATTAATGAGACAACATTCTTAGGCAAATTCTTTTTCCACATTTAAATAAAGTCTCCAGAAGTTTTGAAAACACTTAATTTAGCAATATATTTTGTTTTGAGATTTGGACATTTTACCTAGCATACAAGTATCATAGTTGATACTAGTTTACCCTCTTTAAGGTCACATTCATTCTTATGCATTCACATTTTTTGTATGACCTTTTCCTTGATATCCTCTATTACTAATCAATCCAATGGAATTTAAACTTTTCAGGTCCTTGTGAAATTCATTTATCTAAAAATTTATCATCAATTGCATCATAAACTTTGTGGAAAAAAGTGAACTCCTTAATCCTGCCTTTTTGACATACTCTTCGAGTTTGTCACCTCTGTTTAGATTACTTTTTGAAGAGAAGGTCTTACAGCTGTTAGTCATAGACAGGAAGATTGTGTTTCCAACTGGCATACCATGCTGAACATTACCAAATTGAACGTACTATGGTAGGAACTCATTTCCACAGCACTTTTATTTCTTAATCCTCCCTCCCCACCCCCCTTAGGACTTTTGATTCATTGACATAAAAATGTTCTGTATGGAAAATAAAAATCAGTAGAAAAATTGTCCAAAAGAGATGGTACCTGATTGTCTTCAGTGACATCATATATTACATTTCTTTATGGATTTTTTTGAAACTTCTACCAACAATTTTTATTCTAGAAAAAACTAAAAAATCTGTATGCTCAAAAGATGCAAATTGCATCAATAGCCTGAGCTATGTGGTTAATCTTCACAAATTGTCATGTAAAATGATTATTAACATGGTAACTCATTAAACACAATTTAGTTACACATTCCTTCTTATCCTGAGATATCTAGGTATCTACAGAATTTTAAAACGTCAAAGTTTCATCTATCATTTCCCAGATCTTTCTGCAGATGTGGAAAAAATCAGGATCTGGGATCTTTGTACAGCCAACTTGTTTTCATACACATGTTTTCATTCATTTAGTAATAACAAAAGTTTGTCAGTAAACTGCACCTATCATAGTTTTTTTCAGGAAATATTTGAAGACATAACATTTTAAAATTATAATTGAACTAAGATTATGACCAGTAGCATTTATATCTAGACACAGATATTCAAGAACCTTACAAGATTTTGGAACACATATTAATAACATCTCAATACTGACAATGCTCTCTCATATAATCTAATTTATCAAATAAGCCAATTAGTTTTGGTACATCTCTTATATAACCTTTGAGAAGCTCCAGGGCCTTTGGGACTCCTCAAAGTTAGTTTAAATCAAAATGTTGAGCTTTCAGAATTTAGTTTTGAAAAGTTTGTCAAATAACAAAGCTTAAAACACTTAGTTGAATAAGACCACAGATCAGTACAAAAACCAAAGTGACAACAGATTTCAAAGGCAGAGAGCACAAGAAATTATCATGGTAAAACATGAAATAAGTTTCTTAGACCAGTTATCTAAAAGATAAAGAAAACTTTTTACAATTTTGTATTAAGAGCAGTCAAGTGTTTTTTAGGAAATCTGGTTGTTTCATTGTAGGAGAGCAAACTCTAACCCTGTATCAGGATACTTTTGACATTAATGTTTAATTTTTAGAAAATTTATAGATAATTTGCTTTTAATTTTAGCTGAATTTTAAAGTTTCTTTTATAAATTAACTTGTACAAACCCTTATAATAACTTACTGATACTTTTTGTTTTTGTCCTATACTTCTTACCTTTTGAATAGCTGGCCATTTTACTTTAGGACAAAAATACACTGTATCAGATGTTTTCTCACATAAAAATTATTTTCTTTTCTTTTTATTCTTTTTAACCACAACCGCATTTTTATACCCATAGTTTTCTTTAAATAATCTTTTTTACAAACATACTTGTTTTTTCTCTATTAATGTTAAAATGACCTGATATGTCTAAAAATTTTATATAGAAAGATTTTTCTGGTTTTGGCAGGGTTTACAACTTAAAAGACCTTTAGTGAAGACAGATGTGTTTGATTAGTAAATCCAGGCAATGATGTGTGCTGATAAGAACAATTTTACACATTCATGTTAGTAAATAGGCATCCATTTGTCAGAGCAAATTACGCAAAGCCCAGTCTGAGCCTCAGCTATTTTTACCAAATAAATATTTATGGTTTCCCAGACCAAAAACTTAGTGTATTAAATCTATACCCTTATCAGTTAATGTTAACAAGGGCCTTTGAGATACTGGGCATCCTGGGTCCCAAGTTTCCATGTGACATTTAGGGCCATGTGGAATCCAGAGAGGCCATGTGGAGCAAAGATAATGTCTGAAAGATATTGTTTCTTCCCGCATGGCCAGGAGGCAGAGCTGAGGTGTATTGACCTAAAGACAAATTTAGGCAAATGGTTTAAATCAAATTTTGAATATATATTTATTTTATCAAAACTTTAGAAAATTAAAGTCAAGTGAACTTGAAAAGTATACTTATTTATTTAATGAGTGTGCATTAATTATAATTAAATTTGGTACCATGCAGACAGTATAAACACGCATACAGACATGAACATGTAGACATAACATACAGCTTACATACATATATACAGACATAAACAACAAAAACAAATAAGGATCTTATAGGTTTTGTTTAAAATGTAATAAAAAAACTCACTAGTATAGAAGGACAGGTTTAGATTGTGTTTCTAAAGAATGTTAAAACTTATCAGTGAGTCCTCACCCTGTTTTAGAGAAAGCAAAATAATGAATTTACATTGTAAAGCAAAGTATGCAAGCCTTTTCAAGAAGATGCAGAGAAGATTTTCTTCTTTTTCAGAAAATAACATAGAACTCTACCATAGGATTTTGTGAAGTAATGCATAGATGAGCCTAGAAGAAAATTTAGAATTCTATTCAAGATAACCAACTGGATGCCAGAAAATTTAAGACCATCTACTTAAACAGATAGATTTTAGTCTAGTTTGTGTTTCTCAAATGGGCTACTGAACTTAAGGGCTGAGCCACCAATCAGAGATGAAGCCATTTGACTCTTGGGGCTTTTAGAGAAAAACAGCATACCCAAAAGGAGGTATGGTTGGCATGCCATGGCTGTGTTTCTCATAAAGCCTGAGTCAAGAAAAGAACCACTGCTTTAAAGAGAGAAGAGAAGCATTGTGCAGATAAGAAAAGAAAACATGCTCAAACAAAACCAACATTGCAAATAAATATTAACTCCTTTTACTTTAGTTTGTTCAATTTAAAGCTTTTTTCAGTCATTGGCAAAGTTAAGTTTTATCCTTTTTCAGTGACATAAACATGTGTTTGTTTTCTGTTAATGTCTAGAATAGGTCTCAAAGTGACTTGACATAGATTCCAAGTTGTTAGGTGGGAAGCCTTAACAAAACCCATTGCATAATTAACCAGTGACCAGTTTATTCCAAAGTTCTTATGTTAAGGCTCCCTTCTTTGAGGTACCAAGGACAAGGTTGTTTAAAATCCACTAATAGTTTTACAAGCTGCCATTCACTTACTTTACAGCCAGCTGCTTTAAAGAGACATTGGAGTTGTAATGTATGCTCAGTCTCCCCTTTTGTTAATGAATTATCCATATTTTAAAAGTAAAAAATGGGAAAAATACCTTCGGGGTTGAAAAGACCTAACCTGACCTGCTGCAGGCGTGGACCCTTAATCAAGAACCATCTGTGAACCCCTTCACTGAGATGAGTCTTCCTTACTGGGACTTCCCTTTGACAGAATGAGTAGCAGACATCCTTTTCCTTTCCAAGGCTTGGCAGGTCGGTCTGTGATCCATGGAGCAAGAACTCCTCACATGGGGCACCATTTTGTTGCTTTGCCTCACATGGGGTGATGGAGAAGCAAAAAGGATTACTGAAAGCCCATTTCTTCTGAGCAATGAGACACCCCAAAGGGGTTAACTTCCAAGAACCCTCAAGAGAGAGGCATGCCTCCTCGGGAAATTAACCCTGAACTGGGGTTATGTCTCAGTATTTATTCTCCAGGCCAGAAAGTTACAGAAAAGGAACATAGGTGGAGTTATGGTTAAGTATAGTTTAACAATAGAAGCTGGTAACATCACTGAAACAACAAAGTGACATTCTATAATGCAATTTGTAAAAGGTTAAGTTGATCCACCAAAAAAAGCTTGCAGTTAGCAAATACTGTCTTTTCCTACAGCAGTTTCCTCACTATTTTTACATAACAATTAAGTAAGTTTAACCTGCACCAAGGACCTCTGTCCTTGAGCCAGGAACAGAGACTTTAGCCTGGGGAAAGTTTCCTGTCTTTTGCAAACTTAATATTTCTATATGTAATTTTAAAAGGTTAGGTTAAACCTGAAACTACAGGGCTTTGGAAACTAGGCCCTGTGAAATACATTTGCTTTATAAATGTTAGTAAATCCACAGTGTATTAGTCCATTTATGTTTCTTATAACAAAATCCTTGAAACTGGGTGATTTATAAAGAAAATGAAATTTATTGCTTACAGTTTCTGAGGCTAAGAAGTCCAAAGTCCATGTATTAGTCCGTTTGTGTTACTATAACAGAAATACCTGAGACTGGGTAATTTACAAATAAAAGAGGTTTATTTGGCTTATGATTCTGGGACAGCTGCTTCTGGCATGGGCCTCAGGCTGCTTCTACTCATGGCAGAAAGCAGTAGGCAGCCAGCAGGTACAAGCAGATCACCTAGCAAGAGGAAGCAAGAGAGAGAGAGGAGGTACCAGGGTCTTTTAAACAGCTCTCATGGGAACTAATAGAGCGAGAACTCACTCACTACACCTACTCCCCCAGGGAGAGCATTAATCCATTCATGAGGGATCTGCCCCCATGACTCAAACAGCTTAAAGAACTGCCATGTTGGGGATCAGATTTCCACATGAGTTTTGTTGAGGAAAACACATCCAAATTCTATCAGTCCATCTGGTGATGGTGACAATGACCCAGGGGTCTTGCATTGCAAGGTGGTAGATGCAGAGAGAGTGAGAAAGAGTGAAAGACAGACTCTTTTCTTTTAAAGCCCTCAGAACCAGGTCCATGACCACCATTTTTAATCCATTCACTACTGCATAGTCCTACAATCCAATCACCTCTTCAAGGCCCCACCTTTCAATTACCATACTAGGATATCCCACCGTCTTAACAGTCACAGTGGAGGCTAAGTTTCTAATGGATAAAACTTGGGGATGCAACTTAAGCTTCAGTGATTTGGGGGGGTAACATAATTCAATCCACTATATTCCACCTCTGGCTCCCCAAAACTCATGTCTTTTTACATGCTAATACATTGATTTCATCCCCAAACTCCTAACTTGTTTCAACTCAAAAGTCCAAAGTTCAAAGTGCCATCTGTGAAATCAATATATGCTATCTACTTCCAAGATACAATGGTGGGACAAACATAGGGCACATATTCCTGTTCCAAAAGTGAGAAGTAGGCTAAAAGAAAGGAGAAACAGGTCACATGCAAGTTTGAAACCCAGCAGGGCAGACATTAAATATCAAAGCTGGTGAATCATGTAACTTGACTCCATGTTCAACGTCTTATGCATGTTGGTGGGGGGTTGGGTCCCCAAGTCCTCTGGCAGCTCGACTCCTGTGACTCTCCTGGTCTCATGCTGGCATTGCACTCTGGTAGCTCCACGGGTCTGGGGTCTCCATGTCAGTTCTGTTTTTATGACTCCACTAGGCATGGCACTGATGGGGTTTCTCTGCTGCAACTCTGACCCCATGCTTCCACTTGACATCGCTCTAGTGAAGGCTCTATGCACTGAATCCTACCCATTACAGATCTCTTCCTTGGTCCCCAGGCTTTTCTATACATTTTTGGAAATCATGGTGGAAGCTCCCAAGCCTTCCCAGCTCTGGCATTCTGCGAGCCTATAGACCCAACACCCACATGGACACTGCTGAGACCTCTGGTCTATGCTCTCCAAAGCTGCACATCTGGCCACACCTAGGGCCAATCTAGCCATGGCTGGAGCAGCCAAAGAAGGGGGGTTGCTGGTGCTGGAAGAAGCTTCCTGAGGTGATCCTGAACAGCAAGCCCATGGAGGGTGCCCCAGGCCTGTTTCCCAAGACCATTCTGTCTCCCTAGGCCTCTGGGCCTGAATTGGAAGGGTTGGTCCCAGAGGGTCCTGTGATGTCTTCAGGGCCTTTCTCCCCTTCTCTTGGTAATCTAGTACTTTTGTGTTAATCTTACTACCATTGAATTTTTCTTCTGAAAATGCTCTCTGCTTCTCTATCACGTGGCCAGGCTGCAAATTTCCAAATCTTTATGCTCTGCTTTCCTTTTAAATTCTTGCTATATGTCATGCCTTTGCTGCCATAACTCAGCATGGGCTGTTGCAAGTAGCCATGCAGCTTCCTGGATGCTTTGCTGCTTAGAAATTTCTTCCACCAAATACTCTGGTTCACAACTCCTAAGTTCCAACTTCCACAAAGTTCTAGGGCATGGACACAATGCAGCCAAGTTCCTTACCAATTCATAGCAAGGGGTCTTTGCCCCAGTTTCCTATAAGTCCCTTCTCATTTACATCTGAGACCTCCTTAGAATGGTCTTTACCATCCATATTTCCATAAGCATTCTGGTCACCACCATTTAACCATCTCTAAAACATTCCAAACTTTCCATTATCTCTTTGTCTTCTTCTGAATCTGTAGATAACTTTAGGCAGTATGGACATTTTCACAATGTTGATTCTTCCAATCCAAGAGCATGGAATATCTTTCCATCTTCTTGCGTCCTGTTTAATTTCTTTCAACAATGATATGTAGTTCTCATCATAGAGATCTTTCACATCCTCAGATAACTTTATTCGTAGGTGTTTTGCGTGTGTGTGTGCATTTGACTCTTATAAATGGTCTAGCTTTCTTGATTTCTTTTTCTGCTAGGTCATTGTCGAAGTATAAAAATGCCACTGGTTTTTGCATGTTGATTTTGTATACTGCAATTTCACTGAAATCATTTATCAACTCTAAGAGCTTTTTTGTAGCGTCTTTAGGCTTTTCTATGTATAGGATTATGTCATCTGCAAACAGGGACAATTTAACTTTGTCTTTTCCAGTCTGGATGCCCTGTGTTTCTTTCTCTTCCCTGATTGCTCTGGCTAGTACTTCCAACTATGTTAAATAAGAGTGGTGAGAGTGGACACCCTTGTCTTGTTCCTGTTCTTAAGGAAAAACTTTCAACTTTTCCCCATTCAGGGTGATACTGGCAGTGGGTTTGTTGTATATGGCTTTAATTATGTTGAAGTACTTTCCTTCTATACCTAATTTGCTGAGTGTCTTTATCATGAAGGAATGCTGAATTTTCTCAAATGCTTTTTCATCATCTGTTAAAATAATTGTGGTTTATTTCTTTGATTTTGTTGATTTCGTATATCTCATTTATTGACTTGTGTATATTAAACCATCCTAGAGTCCTTGGCATAAATCCCACTTAATTGTAGGGTGTAATTTTTTGGATGTGTTGACGTATTTTATTTGCTATTGAGGATTTTTGTACCTATGCTCGTCAATGATGTTGGCCTGCATTTTTCTTTTTAAAAAAAATTATTTATTTATTAATATTCATTTTTTACATTCTAGGATGTTGTTGTAGAGCAGTTGGGGGAGGGGGAGAAG
>NW_007728145.1:82810-86962 GCF_000696425.1 Galeopterus variegatus | reverse complement strand
ATACCATTTAGTAGGGATTTCACTTTATTCTGTTTGCCTAAATTATCATAACACTTATAGATCCTACATTTATATTATTATTGTCTAGAATTTTTTTATAAAATAATTTATGTAGGCTTATATTAACGTTATTTATGTGTACATGACATTACCATGTATCCCCTTCAGAAGTCAAAATATATACTAGACACAGACACTGAAAATTTAGCAGTCCAATCATAGGAATATGATGGCATTTTTATTAGATAAACATCTCAACTACCACCACGTGTGCTATATTTTGTTATGCTCATTCTGCATTAATAGGTTGTTCTCACTGAGAGCTCTTTAAACTAAGATGTATAAAGTCATGTAAAACATATTTCTCATTTTGGTCATGTTTTTACACATATAAAACAATCCAGGTATTATAACCTGGCATTTTAGTATAGCAGGGGGATTGAGTTAAGTGCTGGAAGCATATAGATTTGTGGGAATAATCAATGAAAGATGCCTTAAAAAGTTGGGTCTTCTGCTACAGATAAAAGTTTGGGTTCACTTTGAAATTTCTGCAAAGTGCATAAATTACCTATCCAAATAACTAACTTATTTATATGTGTACAATGAACTATCTATCTATATACACATTAATTAAATAATGAACAAAAGTAGGTAAGTACATAAAATATCAAATGGAATTAAATAAAACCAACAGAAGTAAGCAACAAGGTTAAGGATAAAAGATAATTTCATACTTTTGTCAAAACATAGCAAAAGTGCAGAAATAAAATAGTGGGCAAATATGTTTAGGTTCAGAATAAAGTGACTTTATGTGGAAGAAAATGTTTGGTCAGAACACTGTAGATTTTAGTTTAGTATTTAGTTTGGGGTGAGGGATTTGCAGCAGCCAATTTGTTTAGATGTCTCTGTAAGTGAGACCCTGCTATGAGTAGTACATCTAGCTAATAGCCTCCGGCCAACAGCACCTTGAAGAATCCACCACAAGGTTCAAGTCAAGGGCATCTCCTTCCTTGGCCTTTTCCAGCCGATGAGCGACACTGTGCGGTAGCTGAGGCCTGGCAGTTTCTGCCCAACATGCAGCACCTCTCGAGGTGATCTTTATGTTGGGGCTCCCCATCATGGTGGCCAAGACATTCTCAGAGCTGCACCTCAGTCTCAGGCTCTCTCTACTGAATCTTCCTTCTTCCCCCATCTTCTCTCAGATCTGTCAGACCTCCACCAATGTCTTAAGTTTCTCCCTGCCTAACTCTGTTTCTTCTCCACTTATTTTCACGGACATTCTTCCCAATAAACTTCTGCTTCTATCTCCTTGGCATCTACTTCCTGGAGGATCCAAATACAGAACTGAAGAAGTTGCGCTCCTCTCCTCAAAATTCTTCCTCCAACAAACCAGAATATTCTTCCAGGCATTAAAAATCTCTAATAAAACGTTCAGGTATGTTTTGAAAACAATTAGTAGCCATTTCCCTCTCAGGAAAAACTAATACAACAATTAGAGCTGTATTTAATATGTCAGTTGTGTAGGATTTAGGAAAGTTTAATTTAGTTGGTGACTAGAGAGATGGGTGTAGATAAGGTAAGGCTCGTACGTATGAGTCGTAGCAGTGGAATGAACTAAGACAGCTCATGGGTTAGGAATTCACATAAGGAGACAGTCAGGGTACATTTGGCAAGGGCAGCTCTGTCACACAGATGAGGAGATGGCAACAGACATGTTCTGAAGACTACTCTTCCAACATTACAATTTTGCCCTCATTGTTGAGATTTCCCCTGAGCTCTACTGGCCAGAGCTTGGCTGTTTTTGCTTTTTAATAGTTGTAAATTGGTTGATTTGTGGGAGAGAGTGATGCTGGGGACTGTCCATTCCTCCATCTTGACTGGAAGCCTCTATAGGTAAGTCTTTATCTGTGTCTTCAGTCTTGTCCTCCCATCTTCATCATCTCCTGAGGATGGAGCATCTGCCCTCTCCATAGCAGACACTGCTTTGTGCTGGGGGCTCCGAGGCAGCACCAGCCACAACAGCAATGGCTACACAGGGTGAGGGCAGGTACACATGGCAGGATGTCCTCAGGCAGCACTGTGGGCACACTTTCCCCACCCTGGATCAGACGCTGGCAGGAGGAGGGCACTGCTCCAGAGATTGGTGAGGCAGAGCCCAGCTCTCTGAATGGGCTTCAGCGCCAGCTGCCTACTTACCGGTCCAGCACCGGGTCCAGTGCTCTCAGGGTCCCTTAAGTGGTTGACCCACCTGTGCACCCCCTCATGGTGGGCCTGAGTAGGAGTTCATGGCACCACCATACACAGGGCAGCCCCTGTGGTGCTGTAGCCTCAGGGGACAGCCCCAGTCCCCCCTCGCCCCCCTCCCACTTTTCTTTTTTTGTTGTATCTTTTTCTGATTTGGGGATCAGGGTGATGTTTGCCTTATAGAATGACTTTAGGAGAATGGCCTCTGTTTCAATTTTTTGGAATAGTTTGCAGAGAATTGGTACTAATACTTCTTTAAAGGTTTGGTAGAATTCAACAGTGAGGCCATCCAGTCCTGGGCTTTTCTCTGTTTAGAGACTGCTGATTACAGCTGCCATCTCTCTGCTTGTTTTTGGTCTATTCAGGTTTTCTATGTCTTCTTGGTTTGGTCTTGGTAGTTTATGTGTATCCATAAATTTGTCCATTTCCTCTGAGTTTTCAAATTTGTTGGCATGTAGTTGTTCATAATAGTCTTTAATGGTTCTTTGTATTTCTGTGGTATCAGTTGTAATGTCTCCTTTTTCATTTCTGACTTTTGTTATTTGGGTTTTCCCTCTCCTTTTTTAATTAGTCTTGCTAATGGGTTATCTATTTTGTTTATCTTCTCAAAAAACCAACTTTTTGTTTCCTTGATCTTTTGTATTGTTTTGGGGGTTTCTATTTCATTTAGCTCTGCTCTGGTCTTAGTTATTTCTTTCCATGTACAAACTTTGCGGTTGAATTGTTGTTTGTCTAGTTCTTTGAGGTGTAGCATTTGGTTGTTCATTTTCAATCTTTATATTCTTCTGATACAAGTGTTTATGGCAATATACTTCCCTCTTACTACTGCTTCTGCAGTATCCCACAAGTTTTGGTATGATGTATCATTATTTCAATTAGTTTCAAGAAATTTTTTGGTTTCCTCTTTGATTTCTTCTTGGACCCATATGTCATTCAGGAGAATGTTTTTTAATTTCCATGTATTTGTATAGTTTCCAGAGTTTCATTTGTTATTGATTTTTAGCTTTAATCCATTGCAGTATGAAAAAATAAAGGAAATGATTTCAATTTTTAAAAAATTTGTTGAGACTTGATTTGTGACCTAACACATGGTCCTTCCTGGAAAATGTTTCATGTGCTAATGAGAAGAATGCATATTCTGTTGTTGTTGGATGAAATATCCTGTAGATGTCTGCTTAGTCCAATTGGTCTAAAGTGTGGTTGAGATCTTGTGTTCATCTGTTGATTTTTTGCCTAGATGATCTGTCCAATGTTGAGAGAGGGGTGTTGAAGAAGACCCCAACTATTATGGTATTTGTGTCCATCTCTTTCTTTAGGTCTAATAGTGTTTGCTTCCTATATCTGGCTACTCCAATGTTGGCTGTATATATATATTTATGATTGCTATGTCTTCTTGCTGGATAGATCCCTTTATCATTATATAGTGGCTTTCTTGGTCTCTTTTATCTTTTTTGGCTTAAAGTCTATTTTATCCAATATAAGACTAGCTACTCCTGCTTATTTTTGTTTTCTATTTGCATGGCATATATTTTTTCATCCTTTCACTCTTAGTCTGTGTGTGTCTTTACAGCTTTACATTAAGAGTTATTATTTAAAGGTGTTGATTTACTCCTGGCATTTTATTGATTTTTGTTTGGATGTTTTAAATATATATTTTTCTGAGCCGGCCTGGTGGCGCACTGCTACAGTGCGCCGCTTGGGAGCGCAGAGGCGCTCCCGCCGAGGGTTCGGATCCCACATACAGACCGGTTCCTGCTCACTGGCTGAGCGAGGTGTGGGTGCAGCGCCGAGGGTTGCGATCCCGTTGCCGGTCCCGGTCCGGTACGGGTGTGACACTGAGGGTTGCAATCCGTTGCCGGACACAAAAAAAAAAAAAAAAAAAGAAAAAAAAAAAAAAAAAAAAAAAAA
>NW_007728145.1:67923-82706 GCF_000696425.1 Galeopterus variegatus | reverse complement strand
GCGAGGTGTGGGTGCAGCACCGAGGGTTGCGATCCCGTTGCCGGTCCCGGTCTGGTACGGGCGCGCCACTGAGGGGTAGGAACCGTTGCCGGACAAAAAAAAAAAAAAAAAAAAAAAGGAAAAAAAAAAAATAAATAAATATATATTTTTCCTTTCTTTCAATTTTATTGTTAGTATTCCATGTTTGTTGGTTTCTTGAGGTGGTTAGGTAAAGTTCCTTTCTCTTTATCTTTTGCACTTTTGTTGTGCAGCTGGATTTTGTTCTTTCTTGTGTTTTCATGGCAGTGACAGTTGTTTTTCAGATACCAAGTGCAGTACTCCCTTGAGGATTTCTTGTAGGGCTGGTCATGTGGTGGTAACTCCTGCAGCTTTTGTTTGGGAAATATACTATTTCTCCTTCATTTCTGAAGGATAGTATTGCTGAGTATAGTATTCTTGGCTGGCCATTTTTGTCTTTTAGTATTTTTAAAATATCATCCCATTCTATTCTGGCCTTTAGGGCTTTTGATGAAAGGTCTGCTGTTGGTCTGATAGGAGCTACCTTATAGGTGACTTGATGCTTTTCTCTTGCTATGTTTACTTAAGATTCTCTGTCTTTGAGCTTTGACAATTTGACTATAATGTGTCTTGGAGAGGACATTTTTGGGTTGAATCTGTTTGGGGATTTTTGAGCCTCCTGAATCTGAAGGTCTGTATCTCTCCCTATACCTGGGAAGTTTTCCACTATTGTTTCACTGAATATGTTTTCAAAGGCTTTTCCTTTTTCCTCCACATGTGGAACACCTAGGGTTTGGATATTTTCATGCTTAAGGTGATTGGCGTTCTCTCTTAGATTTTCTTCATTTTTTAAAATTATTTTTCCTTTTTTTTTTTCATCCCCCTGGTTATTTCAAAAAGCCATCTTCAAGATCAGAAATTCTCTCTTCTGCCTGTTCCAGCCTGCTGCTTAAGCTCTCTGTTTTTTTATTTTGTTGAATGAAAACTTCAGCTCTACAAGCTCTGCTACATTCTTTTTCAAGGCACTGATTTCTTTGTACATTTCCTCCTTCATGTCCTGGAGACTTTTTCTCATTTTTTTGTGTCACCTAACTGAGTCTTCTTGTATCTCATTGAATTTCCTTAGGATTGTTGCTCAAAATTCCTTTTCAGTCATTTCAAGGACTTTCTGTTCTATAGGACCTGGGATTTGAGTATTATTATATTCCTTTGGTGGTGTCATATTTTCTTGTTTTTTCATATTGCTAGTATCTCTATGTTGGTGTTTAGTCACCTTGTAGAGCAGTTGTTTTTTATAGTACTCTAAAGTGGGGTTTGAGGAAATGAAGTTCCTCTTGTAGATGTGTTTGACAATGAGAGTTTAATGGGGTGTTTTAATATTGGTTCCAGGTAGACACAGTAGTGTAGTCTCCATGTAAGTATGCTGGCCAAATTCAGTGTAGGAGTTGCGTGAGAGTGCCTCTGTGTTCTAGTCCCTAGGACACTTAGTATTTCCTTGCTGAGGCTGCTGACACTATGTTGGTACATCAGGACACAGGCAAGCTCTTGAATTTTGAGGGGTAGTGCCTTGGAGTCTTGTCACTCTTAGGTTATGGTGGGTATTCTTGGGTAGGTCTGTTGGCATCCTGACTAGCTCCCCCTGACCGTGATGGGTGGCCTGGGGTATACTAGTACTCCTTGATTTGAATGGGTGACCCTGGGTGGGTTTTCTCTTTTTTCTTTCCTCTTTCCCTGGGCTCCACTGGTGACTCCTCTGTCTATGCCTTACACCAATAAGTGATAAGCAGGTCACCTATGAGGTAGTGGTCGCTGCTCGTATGGCAATGAGCCACCCTTGTGGTGGCAATTGCTATGGTGGTGGCTGTCACAGTCCACTCACTCATCACTGGCATTTGTAGCAGTGGCAGGGAGTGTTGCTCTCAGCTGGCTGCCTGTCATGCTGGTGCCCTCGGTGGTGGTGGGTTTGGCTCTCGGGGGTAGGGCTGCTTATTGGGGTCCCACATGGCTGCCTGTTGCCCTAATATATCAAAGATACTTTGGTACTAAATTGAGACCAGAACTACATAAGAAAGGAAATTTAAAGACTCACTATTCAGGGGTATAAATATCAACACCCTAAAGAAAATATCATATTGAAACCACCAATAAATTAAGAAATATCAGGATCATTTCTTTTGGCTCTATCACAGGAATATAAATTTAGTTTAACAACAGAAAATTATTATTAATTTTTAAAATTTTTATTTTTTGTGGCTGATTGGTTCAGGGATCCAAACCCATGACCTTGGTGTTATAAGATTGTGCTCTAACCAATTGAGCTAATATTTATTGATGAAGAGCTTTATATAATTGTATCAAAAGATACAAACAAATCATTCAAAAAGTTCAACATTTTTACATGATTAACAACAACAATAATAATTATGCACTATTCAGGAAAATGAGAATGGAAGTAAACTTCCTTCACCTCACAGAGTCATCTACCAGAAAACCTGCAATAACCTTAATACTGGTGACATGATACAACATTTCACTTAAGAATGGTAACATTTTGCTCAAGAAAATTATACAGAAGTACAACATGGTTTTACCTTTTGGCTACAATCACCAATTCAACTCTATACTATAGTTCTTGTCTTAGTATATGTCAGTAAGGGAAGAAAAAATGCAAATATATGAAAGCATATTGTCTTGGGGGAAAAAAAAAGAAACAAAACTGTCATGCTTTACCAGTAATATGGTTTCCTACATAGAAAACACAAAATAATCTACAAAAGATTTAATAAAAATAATAAGAATATTACTTTGACCCAAGGAAAAAAACAACTAAACTAAACTAAACTGAAAATAAACTAAAGTCCTATGAGCTCTTTGTGGAATAAGTTATTAAATTTAATTAAAAGGCATTAAAGGAAATTTAAACACACGAGGAATATAATATGACCATACATAGGAAGATACTATCTTAAAGTTGTTAATTTTCCACAAAACCTTGGATAGAATTAATGCAATCTCAATAGGATCATCAACAGTATTTTCATGAAACTTTACAAGCTGATTCTACATTTTTACAGAAAAAATATTAAAAATACTAACACACTCTAAATCTCCCCTCCCCCACCCCAAATTCAAGTAGGCAGATTTTCCTGACCAGATAACAAGACTTATAAAGTTCTACTTACTAAGTCATAGTGGCTGTAGCAGAGATAGAAAAATAGGCTAATGGAGTAAAAATCCTCAGAAACAGACCAACAAACTTACATGTATATGGAAGCTTGATTTATGGCAAAATCACTATTAAATATAAGCGGTGAAACAGGTATCTCTTTAATAAATGATGCTAGGACAATTGTTTACACAGATGGGAAAAATAGAACTATATTTCTCACCATATGCAAAAATTGGTTTGAGCTGGATTAAAAATGTAGAGGATATAATTATAAAATGTGTGTAAGACAATATACGAAAACCTCTTTTTGGCTTCAGATTCGAGAAGGATTTCTCATATGGTAAGAAAATAATTATAAATTTGATACATAGAGATCAGGAATTGTTTTTCAACAAAGGACACTACAAAGAAAGTGAATATCCGACCCTGACCTTGGAGAAGATATTTGCATCACAAATAGTTGACAAAGAGTTATTATCAAAATACACAAAAACTGTTAAAAAAATAAGAAAAAGATAAACCAACAGAAAATTACTAAGAGCTTGAAGAAATACTCTAGAGATCATAAATAGCCAGTTTTGATGTGTGTATGTGTGTGTGTGTGTGGGGGGGGATAACTCATTAGTAATCAAAATAAAGCAAATTAAAAGCAAATTAAAATGGCAATGTGGTAAAACTCTCTGGTCTTGCAAAAACTTTAAAGAGAAAAATGTATTTATTATCAGAGAATAAAGATACATTTTTTTTTTTTTCCTTTTTTCGTGTCCAGCAACAGATCGCAACCCTCAGTGTCGCGCCTGTACTGGACCGGGACCGGCAACGGGATCGCAACCCTCGGTGTTGCTCCCGCGCCTCGCTCAGCCAGTCAGCCAGTGAGCGGGAACCGGTCTGTATGTGGGATCCGAACCCTCGGTGGGAGCGGCGCCGCCCTCCCAAGCGGCGCACTGTAGCAGTGCGCCACCAGGCCGGCCCTAAAGATACATTTTTAAGACAAAGGATATATAAAGCTTTAAGAAAACAATTGATAAATTTGACTATATTAATATAACATGTTTTTTTAACAACAAGAGACACCATAAGTTAAAAATAGAAACAAAAACAAAATGAAAACAATATGGTCTACAGCACATATAACTGACAAACAATTAACATCCAGAAAACATAAAGAACCCCTATAAATCAATAAAAAAACAACCAATAACTCATTAGGGAAAAAAAAGACAAAAAATATAAATGGGCAACTCACATAAAAAGAATCTATATAGTCAATATACTAAAAAAATAAAAAATTCACATCACTACTAACCAGGACATTTATAAATGAAACATAAAAAAAAAGATACAGTTTTATTTGAATGTTTTCTAGTAACCAGGATGTTATGGTTGAGATAAAGTGCTATTCAGTGCGATTTTCTACTTTAGGTTCGTAGCAAATAGATGCCATTATGTGGGGTGTTTGGAAAGTGACTACTTTCAAGTCTTTCTGGAATTTTCAAAACAGTATTTTCACTGAAATAAAAAACTCTTCCTTGTTGAAGTACTCAACTGTGTATTTTAGATAACTTTTAAAATAGCATGTCTTACCAATTTCCATGCTTGTTTGAAATTATAAAGGTATTTTTGTGGTTAAGGTGACTAAAATCATACATGAAATAAGAAAATAGAAGTCAGGCTTCAAATTCAAGTGTTTTATTCAGTTTAATTTTTGTGTAGAAATGTTTAGTCAGTTCATGACACTAAGTGACAGAAAAAACATAGTTTTCTGAGTAACATTTTCAGAGTAACATTAGAAAGAACACATGATGTAACAGAAAATTTGAATTCCAGATCAATTTGGTGTCTTACTAGCAATGTGATATTGAATAAGTCATTTAATTATTTAAAATCTTAATTTTCTCATATGTAAAATAATAAAATATTTGTTCTCTCTTCCTCATAGGACTGTGTACGTTTTTCAAAAAGGGTTGTATTGTATATACTCATACATTACACTGCAATGTGTACTTCACAGTTGCTTAGCATTATTTATTATGTCTGAAGTCAGTTTAAAAGACTTAGTGACTTATGGTGACTCAGGGATATGAAAATTCTTATTCACTGCCGACGAGAGGGTAATGACTTTTGAGTTCTTTACCCTTTGAAAAAAATTCAGTTGCAAGGAATTTATCTTAAAAAGAGAGTTATTTGTGTGCACAAAAATGTAGCTACAAAGAAGTTGCCAAAAGTTGGATACAACCAAAATGTTCAACAATAGGGAATTATTTAATAAAATATTGTGGTTCAACAAATGGAAATACTTTTAGCCACATAAAATATTTAGAACGTCTAGACTTAAAAATGAATCCTAGATATTCATAAGATATGCATAAATATCTATGTTATTAAAGAGTCTCATAAATCTTCACTGGTTAATTCCAGTTAGCAGCCTTCTTTACAAGTTATAGTCAGTTTCATTTCCTTTCTCTTGTTTTCAGGACCTTTTTTCCCTCCCTCACTCCCATTAGAAACTCAAAGTTGTTTAATATGCAGAGAAATTTAAGAAACATTGTCTTGTCTTAAACGTTTCTACTTTGATACAAAGTAGAGCTTTTAAAGGTGTTTTCCTAAAAAGTGAGCCCTTTTTAAAAGGTAGCAGTATCACAGTTAGGGATAATCTTAAATAGAAGTGTGTTCTTATCTCTTTTAGAGATAAAATGACTTTTTAAGTCAATATTGTCTAAAGGTAAATCAGACCATCATGAGATTTCTGTCACCAAGAGTTGAAAGGCAGAATGGCCACATTACAAAGATATGAAAGATTCAAGCTTGGTTGGAGGAATGTAATGATTAAAGTTTCAGATAAAGTTTAAAGCTGAGACTCCATGACATTTACTGCACCAGCCATGCAATGAAGGACATATGGGTAAATAGACCAGCTGCTCAAGGTTTACTTTGATCTGCTTGTCTTAAAGATTGAAATAACAAGGATAATTATCAATAATTACCAACTAATAATTCACTTGATTTCTCAGCTCTAAACTTGAAAGAAGCCATGTAATAAAACATAAACTATTAGCCAGTTTTGTTTGGGTTTGGTGTTTACATGTAGGAAAAGGACTGGTATTAAACAATTTCTAGGTAAATGAGAAACTGATTTTATAAATACTATATTTGATATAGAGAAGTTTGCAAAATTTATGATTAGATAATCTTTTAAATTCATCCTTCCTAATTTTCTATGCATGTCACAAGGTTAATAGTTTATGTCCAGAGCCATGATCAAAACCTACATATTCTATTTTCTGAGTGAAATGGGAAAATGTCCTTGGCTAGCCTCCGATATCAGCCCCAGATGTGAAGGACAGTTCCAGGACACCTCAGACATATTCAGTACTTCCCACCTTAAGCGTGTGCTGAGCATCCCTCTGCTTCTCAGAGCTCCAAGGAGTATGCTTTGTACAAACAGCACAAAAGGGCCACTCCTGAGGCTACCTTACAACCAGTGGAGGAAAAGAGGTGATGAATAAATGACCAGCCTCATGTGTCTCACTTGGACAATTATGAGAGGCGTTTTGAGAATTCTTTTCCAGTTTGGCCAAAGGCCAAATTCTTTTTCAGGCAGTAGCATTATGAAGAAAATACTTTGCCCTAATTTGCATTTATTTGTACAGTATTTTCTGATATATATCACTGCTTCTCAGTGACCTTGTGAGAGGATCAGAAATTGACAGATAAAGAAACTGGCACTACTATTACCAAAAATAATGATCCTGATGATCATGGCTAACGTTTATTGAACACAAATTACTCCAGTCATTGTGCTAAGCTCTGAACAAGTAGTAAGTCAAAAAATAGAATTCTCACAACAAAACTCTGAGAGAAATAAAATAATAGTAATACCCCATTTTTCACTTGAGAAAATGGAGGCACAGAGTGGGTGAATAACTCACCCAAAGGCATACAGCTTTTGGTTGACCCAGGGTAAGAAAAAGTGCAAACTAGTTACATCTAGGACACAAATATGGTTCCTTCTAGTTCAGTTTTTTGTTTCGTTTTGTTTTCATTACCAATCCTGAATTCAAGAAAGTAGGGAACCTCTATTTATTGTTAGTAACTTCTGGGAGCTCCCAACTTAGTGAGTAAAATATTGTCCAATGAAATCGGTCAATTATTGATTAGTGGACAGGTCAGTTTTCATTACCAATCCTGAATTCAAGAAAGTAGGGAACCTCTATTTATTGTTAGTAACTTCCGGGAGCTCCCAACTTAGTGAGTAAAATATTGTCCAATGAAATCGGTCAATTATTGATTAGTGGACAGGTCACTAATGTTCTCCCTCAACCCCAAAGATCTATGACCTTATCCCTGAAAACTGTGAATATGCTACCTTATGAGCAAAGGAAAATTCAGATGGCAAATGGAACTAAGATTGTTAATCAGATTGTTTTAAAATAGAATTATCCTGAATTATCTAGGAGTGCCCCAAATAATCACAAGGATCATTAAAAATGGAAGAGAGAGGCAAGAGAGAGAGGACTATAGACATGGCAGCATGAAAGAGACTTGGCCTGGTATTGCAGCTTTGAAAATAGAGGGAAGGGCAGTAGCTAAGCAATGTCAAGGGCTTCTAGAAGCAGGAAAAGGCAAGGAATGGATTTTTCCAGAAAGAAGCATAGCCCAGCAAGCACCTTGATTTTAGCCCACTGTAAACTACCTCAAACTTCTAACCCATGGAACTGTGAATCTGTGTTTCTTAACCCACTAAGTTTTTGGTAATTATAACTGCAGGAGAAAGAAATTAATAGAATTAGTAATTGAAAAACTGAGGTAACCCATTCAAACTTGTCATATCTTTTTCCTTTCTCCTTCTGTCTCTCCCAATCTCTCCCTTCCTACCTTTACAGTGAAATGAAAGATTTACATGAATGTGACAATTTTATCCAATTTGTGCAAAGCATATCCACATAAAACACCACAGGTGAAATTGGGAATAAAATTAATTTTGACGTACTCTAGTGAGTTCCTTTTAAAGCAATGGTCAGCTTTATTAATGACTATACAGTTGACTTAAAACTAAAATTAGTTATTTCTCAAATTGCAATAGACCTTTTCAATTGTGGGCCAAGATTATGTTACTGTTTTTCCAAATTGATTATAACATCAATCATTTATTTTAATCTCTTTCTTTGACATTATTAGGCATATCCTAAGCTTTCAATTTACAGAGCTACATCAAGACAGAGAGGTTAATCCAAGAGCTCTCCGTGATTCAGTTGATGAGTTCACCTCTAACTGTTTCCAGCCTGCTAAATAAATCCGCTTGGAATAATAACCTAGCTACTAAATAAGTCAGATCCTAGAAGTTCTCCTTGTTATGGAACTTCTTATTAGGATCTGAATGTATTATAGACACATGCATGTATTGAGATAGATAAAATAAAGTAGAAATGAGACTGGGTTGTAAGTGAGTAGAAGCAGGTGTAGTTCCTGGTCTGTCACTGATGGCTGTGCGTATTTCCTGCAAATCACTTAACGTGAGACACAGTTTGCAAAATGAAGATAACACATGTCCCCCTAAATACCGAGGAGTAAGTAAATTACTGCAGATGACTGTACTTTGTCATTGGCAAAGGATATGCCAACATGTTATTAATTTCATTATTTTGATTAATTTCATTTTTTGTGATGTTTTATTTTTTGTCTTAGAATTTAGTTTGTTATATATTTCCTACATTCATTGTTTTTTTTATTTCTCCTGCTTCTTGTGATCTTACATCATTTTTCACTTTTATACCTCTGAAACGCCTACTAAATCACTTTTATTACATTGTACTGAATATAATGCAGTATTACATAAAATATTCAACATTATTTTATATATAGTTATGTGTATATACGGGAGAGAGAGAGATTAATGACAATTAAATTTAGAAGGTTGTTACAGTAAATGCTGCAAGAGGAAGATATATCTCATTAATACACAATACTAAAGAAATGCCTTTATGTCTCCTTTATGTCTGTTCTAATAATAATAACAAAAATCATTTTTAACATTTATTGACCAAATACTATGTGTCAGACATTATGATGTCCATGGATCAGCTCACGTTGATTCAATAAAAATTCAGTGAAGTGTTATTATTTATTAGCCCCATGTTTGACAGACGAGGAACTGGTGACTTTGAAACCTATTAACTAAGCAGCCCCTGATACTCCTCTAGGAAGCAGTGGAGTTGCAAGGCCAGAAGCAGAGCTCTTCCTAGCCATACCTTGAATCCCTCCAGTAATCACTGCCTGCATCAAACCAACTTCTGCCCCTTCTAACACTTCAAAACAGCTATATTGTCATGAAACGGAATATGCTTGTATTCAGTGACAGGTTAGGTTATCATTGCCCCAAATTATTTTGTTGAAAAATTCCCTGATAGCTACTTCTTCGTGGGCCAAAGTTAAAAATTTATCTTAGTGTTTTCCATCAAAACAGTAACTAAAATAATTGCCAAATGTTCACCGTTTGTTAATTTGGTGGTAGAATCCACAATAAAGAAAGAGTATTGGGATATGATTTATTTAACTTAGAAGTTCATTTTTTGTCCTTTATTCATTTGTTTTTATTATTTTCAAACAGTCTTGGCTGGTAATGCTTCTGTTACTTAAACAATGCCACCCTTCAACATAACCTCTGAAAGTCAGAACCATTCTGATCCCTTTGAAATAATAATTAGTGTTCTTTCTGGCCTGAATTTTTATCTGATTCATGCACTATATAAACCTCTTATGTTCTGTGGAAAATTCATAACTTTTGAGGCTTTTCAATATGCTTATCCAATTAGGAAACACATAAGACCTAAGTAATGTTAAAAATGATTAGCAAGAAAACAAAATATACAACCCTTAGTCTTAGAATAGACTGGCCAGGATCTCATGAAGTCTGAACACTTTTTATTATCTAAAACATTTGTTTAAGAGCATCTCTTTTCTCCACTGGACTATTTTATTTTCTGTAAATATTATTGAAATCATAATTTAAAGAGAATGCTTTTCATAAAAATTGCTGAATAAAATTATTGCAAATTATAACAGGACATAAATGGTAGTTAACGGTAGTTAATGTATTCATCAACCTGAAGCTACAGATCTTAGTCTACGCTCCCTTGAATGTAGAAACTATACGGTTTTTGTTATTTTATTCTTCTTTCCACTTTTTTCTCTAATGTTCGAGTGTTCTGATTCTTATTGTTTTCTGTATCATTTCTGTTGTAATTTTTATTATCTATATTGTCTTGACTATTTTGATGCATTTTCTTAACTCCATGTTTTTGACAATTATAGATTTTGTTTCTGTGTTAATCAAATAAGAGAATTCTCAATGTTTTAAATCATTTGACGATCTTTTTTCTTCCATTTTATATTATTGGCTTCCTGAAAGATTCTTACTGGGTGCCATAATTAAGTTTTATATGGTCATTAATTTTGAATAGATATGTGTATACATGTAGAAACTTGGCATCCTTATGAAAACTAAATTGGCCATAAAAAAAAATTGGCCATATATGTGTGGGTTTATTTCTGTAATTTAATTCTATTCAATTGGTGTATATGACTTTCTTTGTGCCAGTTCCACATTGTTTTGATTATTGTAGCTTTGTTTATAAGTTTTGAAATTGGGAACTGTGAGTTCTCCAACTTTGTTTGTAGTTTATCTGTTTTCAGGATTGTTTTGGCTATTTGGGGCCGCTTCCATTACACATGAATTCATTCCATATGAATTTGGGGATCAGGTTTTCCATTTCTGCAAAAAAGGATGCTATAATTTTGATAAGGATTACACTGAATCTGGAGACTACTTGGGGTAGTTTTGACAACTTAACCATATTGTCTTTCTATCCATGGACTGAGATATTTTTCTATTTATTTAGGTCTTCTTTTAATTTCTCCCAGCAATGTTGTTTTAGTTTTAAGTTTGCAAGTCCTTTCACCTCCTTGGTTAACTTCATTCCTAAGTATTTTGTTACTTTATGTGTTCTCATCAATGAAATTACTTAATTTCCTTTTTGGATTATTTATTGCAGGTATATAGAAACACAACTGATTTGTGTTTAGTTTTCTCTTCTCTTTCTCAAAATGTAAAGTTACACTGTTGATATCTTTTTCTTTTATAATGTATATACTTACAGCTATAAATTTTCTTCTGAGCACTGCCTTTGCTACATGCCATAAGTTTTGGTATGTTGTGTTTTGTTCTCATTTGTCTCGGGAAGCTGGGTTTATTTCTGTAATTTAATTCTATTAAATCTATTTAATATTTAAATTTAATTCTATTAAATCTAACCCAGCTGCAACTAGGCAAGCTGCCACCACTGCTTCAGGGCCTCCTGGGGTCATGAGGTATGGAGCTGGGGGAAGCTGAACCCAGCTGCAATCAGGTACAGAGCACACCAAAAAGACCATTTTCACATGGTAGCCCTCTGTAGCCACTGCAATTGCCACTGTAGCCACAAAAGCAGCTGGTCTCTAGAGCTGCAGTAACAGCCACTGTGCAGATGGCACGCCAGACTCTCAACTTCATTGACACAAGGACAGGCACCAGCGAAGACCAAAAAAAAAAAAGAAAAGAAAAAGAAGTGGTCCTCTCTCTCCACAAAGCACACTGCAGAGTAATAGAAGAAGCATCAGATTTATGATAATAGGGGAGGACTTGATCACACCTGTCTCAGTACTGGACAGATCATCTAGGCAACAAACCAACAGAGGAACAGTTAATCTATCAAATGAGAGAACAAATCTATGGTTAGTACATGAGGGACAGTGGGGATGGGGAGAGGGAAAGGAAAGGAGTGAAGGAGAAGGGAAAGGCATACTTGAGAAGAATGGATATTCTGCTGTTATTGGTTGGAGTGTTTTATATATACCTGTTAGGTCTAGTTAGTTAACAGTGTTATTCAAGTCCTCTGTTTCCTTATTGATCTTCTGTCTGGATGTTTTTATCTGGCACTAAAATTGAAATGTCCAAGTATTATTGTACAACTATTGCTTCCTTCTATTTTGTCTATATTTTCTGTATATATTTGAAGCTTTATTGTTTGGTGCATATATAATTACTACATGTTTTGAGGAATTGACTCTTTCATCGATATGTAATGTCCTTCCTTCTCTCTTGTAACAGTTTTTTGCTTAGTAGCTGGTATTAGTATATCCATCTCAATTCTCTTTTGGTTACTATTTAAATGGAATATCTTTCTCCAACCTTTGGCTTTCAATCTGTTTGTATCTTTTGATCTAAAGTGAGTCTCTTACAAATTCACATTTGGATGAGTTGTAGACTCAAGTTAAATCTTTTTTTTATCCATTCTGCCAATCTCTGTCTTTTGACTGGAGAATATAACCTATTTATGTTTGAAATAATTATTGACAGGGAAGAACATACTTTTGCTTTTTGTTATTTGTTTTCTGTGTGTCTTATAGTTTCTTTGCCCTTCATTTCCTCCATTCCTGACTTCTTTTGCATTTAGTTGATGTTTTGTAGTGACATTTTGATTCTCTACTAATTTACTTTTATGTGTATTCTATAGGTGTTTTATTTGTGGTCACCATGGGGAATATGTTTATCATCCTAGATTTATAACAATCTAGTTTGAGTTGATATATACATAACTTCAATGGCATACAAATATCTTCTCCCATACAGCTGCATCCTCCCACCTTTTTGGTATTGTTAACCCAGATTACATGTATATACATGTTGTGCTCAATAATATAAAATTATAATTACTTTTATGCACTTATCTTCTAAATCGTGCAAGAAATAAAATGTACAGTTAAAACTAAAAATAAAATAATTCTGGCTTTTACATATACACCTCCACCACAAATCTTTATTTCTTCATATGGTTTTGAGTTACTGTCTAGTGTCCTTTCATTTCAGTGTAAAGAACTCCCTTCAGCATTTCTTATAGGGGAGGTCTAGTGATAAGACCTTCCCTCATCTTCCTATGTCTAGCAATGGCATAATTTCTCTTTCATTTATGAATGGTAGTTTTACAGCACATATAATTCTTTGTTGACAGGTTTTTGATATTTTTTTTCCTTTCAGTTGTATAAATATTCATTCCCATTGTATTCTGACCTCTATGATTCATAATGCAAAATAGGTTCTTGATCTTGTTGAAGATCCCTTACACATGACAAGTCTTTTCTCTCTTGCTTCTTTAGAGATTTCTACTTTGTTTTTGTCCTTGTCAGTTTGATCATAAAGTTGGCTATCTTTGTGTTTATCCTACATGAAGTTCATTGAGCTTCTTAGATATGTATATGCATGTCTTTCATCAAATTTGGAAAAGTGTACACCATTATATTTTCAAATATTCTTCTTCTTCTATCTTCTTTGACTCCAGCATGCATATATTGATCCACTTGATGGTGTCTCACAGATCCCTTAGTCTCTGTTTACTTTTCTTCATTCTTTTCTCTTTTCTGCTCCTCAGATTCAATAATTTCTATCACCCTGTCTTCAAGTTTGTTGATTCTTTCTTCTACCTCGTTACATCTGCTATTGAACTTCTCTAGCAAATTTTTCATTTGTCATTATACTTTTCAGAGCCACCATTTCTGTTTGTTTTTATAGTATCTCTTTAATAATACTCTTATTTTGTTTATACACTCTGTCTCTCATTTCCTTTAGTTCTTTGTTCATGTCTTCCTTTGGCTCTTTGAACATAATTAAGATAGTTGTTTAAAAATCTTTACTTATTAAGACTGATGTCTTTATTTCCTCAGGTTTGGTTTCTGTTAATTAATTTTGTTCCTTTCAGTAAGCAATATTTTCCTGTTTGTTTGTGTGGCTTATGTTTTTTATTTTTGTTGTTCTTAAAAACTGGATACTTAAATATTATAAAAGTTAACTCTGAAAATCAAATTATCTTTCTTTTTGGGAGTTTTACTATTTTTGATGTTGTTATTGTTGACCACTTTTTAAAGAAAATTTTAGTACTCCATTTGTTTAGTGCCTTTCCTGACTTCTTTGTAGACTGTATTCCATTTTTTTTATGTGGTCACTATAGCCTCTATTCCTTAACTTGTGTTCAGCTACTCTTTTGACACAGATTTCCTTAAATGCCTGCAGATAAAACAATAACAAAGCAAACAAACAAAACCAAAACCAAAATGAACAATAAACACTTCTCTCAGTCATTACAGATTGGCTCCGTACTGGGACAGTCTTGCAACAATTAGCCAAGCTATCTCTGAAACTGAAGAACAGCTTAAGATGAAAGCTTAAAGCCATTTTAGGTATTTACTGAGCATTTTAGATATTTTCTGAGTATCTTGCCTTGGGCATATGCCTTCCAAATTTCCCCATACATGTGTGTTTTTGAGTGCTCTAATTTCCCAAAGAAACTCTCCACAGTGTTTGTTCCTGATCCATAGGTCGACTATTTTATGTTTTCAATTTAATCTTTTTCCCCAACATCATTGGGTTGTTAGTTCACCTGGCACTGTTTTTGAGCAATGCTCCCCACTTTTCAGCCTGTTTTTCTGGCCTGAGTTCTAAGGTAGATGAAAGAGATGAGCATCTTTTCTTTCAGGTAGCCTCCAGACAGTTTAGAACACACACACACACACACACACACACACACAC
>NW_007728145.1:65819-67367 GCF_000696425.1 Galeopterus variegatus | reverse complement strand
CTTTCAGGTAGCCTCCAGACAGTTTAGAACACACACACACACACACACACACACACACACATGCACACACACACACACACACACACACACACTAATTAGTGTGAGGGGTCTGCTGTGCTCCCTTCAGAGCAAGGGACCAGAGCCCCTTTCTGAGAACATTGGTTGCTACTCTTTTAAGACTGCCAGTGAACCAGAGACAGGATGGCACATGGTAGGCAAAAATACCATAAAGATTCCTTACATTTTGAAGTTACTTTTCTTAAATTAAGTGTTCACTTGGTTGCTGTAAAATTTGACTACTTTTCAAAGACAATGTATGTTCTGACAGTTTCTGCTTGTTTTTTGATGTTTCTGTTGGGAGATGAGAGCTTGCAGCTGCTACAGAATCATTTTGGTGATATCAACCTCAATGTGCCCTTTAAAATTATCACTACATTACATTGAACTATAATATTATGTAACCAAATTGCTCTTTTCCAACATTCATTGACTGATTGATAAACATGTGCAGATATTATGCCACCAGAACACTCACTTCTTCGGGCTGTGCATATCAGCTGCAATTTTGCTTGCTATTTTAANCACCAGAACACTCACTTCTTCGGGCTGTGCATATCAGCTGCAATTTTGCTTGCTATTTTAAATAATTCTCTTTTTTGTGTGAGCTTGTTATTTATTTATTTATTTCCTTTTTGGTGGCTGGCTGGTATGGGGATCCAAACTCCCAATGTTGGGGTTACAATGCTGCATTCTAACCAACTGAGCTATCCAGCCATTCTTGCTTACTATTTTAAATGGACTTACTATACTTCAGTAGACAAATATGAGTCATAGTATGATGTGATCCAATACATTATGATGCATAAAATATGTTATTTCTTATGTTTAAAGTACTGCTACAGGTTTATGTTATATAAGCAAAGAAAACTGATAAAAATTTATTTTGCATTTATATCTATATATACTGTATTGTCAAATAAACTCTTGACAGAAGAAAACCATTTTCACTAGGTGAAATGGAAGTTTAAGTATCTGTTTAAAATTTGATAATTAGAATACTTTTCCATAAACCAGTTTCTTGTTTTATATATTTTAAACGATTTTTGTCCTTTATTACATCATACCTCCAGAGCCAGTAGATGTATCATGATGCTGGGCAAGCTAGCATAATGACCTGTAAAAGTATTCCTGTAAATCATTCTACACTGTGAGGGCTAACAATAATTTACAGATAAATGAAGATGACTGAGGCCACAGAAATATGTCCCAATTTATTTCAACATCTCTTCTGTTCAATTTACCCTTAATTATACTCAAAGTTGCATGTGACAGGGAAGTTTGAGTAGAATAAAATATAATTCTTAAAAGTATGCAGTTAATGTACGTTATTTTGCAAAATTATCAAAAATATATGAGAGTGAGAACAAATTGTCAAGGCTCTCAAATTTAAGAGCTTCTTGGTAAATTCTCTTTTGTTATGGATGAAAAAGTGACCATGAGCAAGTGTTTATTTGCCATGCAACTACTGCAGACTACTGAAAAAAAAAA
>NW_007728145.1:62640-65118 GCF_000696425.1 Galeopterus variegatus | reverse complement strand
AAAAAAAAAACTGTGTTTTCTGTTTCTTGTTTTACATCTCTCTTTCTATATCAGGATTTGGCAAACTATAGCCCATTGCTCAAACCAAGTTCTTTACTTGTTGTCACATGGCTTATGAGCTAAGAATGGTTTTCACATTTTTATATATTCAGAAAAAAATCAAACAAATAATATTTCATGACTCGTGAAAATTATGTAAAATTTAAAATTTACCATTATAAATGAATAATTATTGAAACATAGGCCTGCATATTCACTTACATATGGTCTATGGCTGCTTTCACCATGTAATGATAGAATTCAGTAGTTATAACAGAGGGTCTGAAAAGCCCAAGACATTTACTATCTGGCCATTTACAGAGAAACTTAGCCAACTTCCACTTAGGTCATAAATTCTACAATGGTGGGATCAGTCCATTATGTTTTCCATTGTATTTCCCAGAATATAATATAGTACTTGGTAAATAGTTTGGTATTCAATAAATTTTGGCTAAAAAATGAATGCACAAATAAAGGAATGAATAACAAAATAAATCAAAAACTTTTTTTTCTTGTGTGACAAAATTATAGTTTGAATTATTTCACTACCCCCTGCTGCCCCCATCTCTTCCTTTCTTCTTTTTTATATAGTGCCTTCTTTTTTATAACAGGGTGGTATAACGGAAAAAAAGCAAAAATAACATGTATCTGCCTCACTGGAATTTTCAAGCAGGAAAAAAAATATTAGTAGAATCATAAGGCTTTGGAGAATAAAAGGAAGGGGAGAGCAAGGCTTTTCTCCCAACATAGTGAATGACTACCCAGGATGCTGGGGTTTGGATGAGTATACAAGTAGGGTGGAGGAAGACTGAAGGCAATGTAGAAGAAATGAACAAATACCTCAGAAAACACAGACTGCTAAAACTCAACCAACATGGAATAAACAATCTGAATAGTTGTATAACTGTGAAAGAACTTGAATTTATAACTAAGTGCTCCCAAACAGAAATCTCCAGACCCAGATGGTTTTACTGGAAAATTGTACCAAACACTTTAAAAAGGACTTAACATCAGTATTACACAATATCTTCCAGAAAACAGAAGAGGAGGAATACTCCCTAATTTTGTGAGAGATTACTCCGATACCAAAACCAGACAAAAGAAGTACCAAAAAATAACACTATAGACGAAAAATGTACTTTAGACACAAAAGTCCTCAATAAATTATTAGCAGATCAAATCTAGCAATGCATAAGAGAAATTACATACCATAGCTACAGTATGCAATGCTGTTTCGACACTCAAAAATCAGACAATATAAGCCAATGTATAATTAGGCTAAAGAAGAAAAATAAAATAGTCCTATCAATTGATACAGAAAAAGCATTTGGCATACTCTAACACCCATTCATGATTAAAAGAAAGAAAAAAGGAGGAAAGTAGGAATAAAGGGGATTTTTCTCAATTTGATAAGGAGCAAAGAGAAAAAACTTAAAGCTGAAATAATACTTAATGATGAAAGACCAAATGATTTCCCTCTAAGTTTGGAAACAGGGAAACAGTGTCCAATTTTATCATTCTTATATTCAAATTGTGACTGGAATTTCTAAACACTATAATAAAGCAGTAAAAGGAGATAAAATACAGACATATTTAAATGGAAGAAGTAAAATTATCTCTATTTGCAAATGACATAATTGTCTACATGGAAAATCTCAAAGAATCTGCAAAAATCTTATTTAACTAGTAGATGAGCTCAATAAGGTCACAGGACACAAAGATGCAAGACCAACACATGAAAAAATACAATTTTATATTTTAACAATGAGCATGTAGAAACAAAAATTGTAAACACCCTACTACTTATAATTACTTCAAAGAAAATTCAAAAATTTAGCAAAACATGTACAGGTTGTCTGTGCTGAAATTTACAAAATGTTCATAAAGTATATGAAAGAAAACCTAAATAAATGGAGAGATACAATGTTTTCATGGATTCGAAGACTCAATTTAGTAGCGATGTCAATTCTCCTAAAATTTATGTATAAGTTTAATGCAATCCCTATCAAAATCTTAGAAAGATTTCTTTTAGACATAGAAACATGTATAAGGTTAAATGTATATATATAAAGGCACAAGCCTACAAATAGAAAAAAATGAATAATGAATAATACAGATGGAGAAATCACTTTACCCAATCATTTTAACAAATTAAGGCCTATTATATGGTTACAGTAATCAAGAGAGTGTAGTGTTGGCAGAGGAATAGACATCCCAATGCATGTAATAGAATAGAGAACACAGAGATAGACACAATTATACCTAACTTATTTCTGCCAAAGATGCAAAAGGAACTCAATAAAGGAAGGAAAGTCTTGGCATAATTGAATATGAGCAAACAGAAAAAAAGAAACTATTGATCTAAAATTCACATATCATATAAAAATTAACTCAAAATGTATCACAGACTTAAATATAAAATGTGAAACTGTAAAACTT
>NW_007728145.1:60875-62044 GCF_000696425.1 Galeopterus variegatus | reverse complement strand
TATAAAAATTAACTCAAAATGTATCACAGACTTAAATATAAAATGTGAAACTGTAAAACTTTTAGAAAAAAATATTGGGGAAAATCTTTGGTATGTAGGATCAGGCAAAGAATTCTTAGAGTTGACACCAAGAGCATGATGGGCCTCATCAAAATTTTAAAAATTTGTCCCATGAAAAACTCTGCTAATAGGATGAAAAAACAAGCTACAAAGTAGGAGAAAAAAAAATCTGTAAACCATATATCCAACAGAGAGGACTAGAATCTGGAATATATAAAGAACTCTCAAAATCACAGTGAAAAATACAAACAATCCAATTATAAAATGAACAATATATATATATATATATACTGAAGTAGATATATGGATAGCAATAAAAAGATGTTCAACTTCATTAGCCATTAGGGAAATGCAAATTGAAAGTACAATGAAATATCAGTGCACAGCTTTTAAATAAAAGTAATAACACCACCAAAGCTGGAGAGAATGTGGAGAAACTGAATTGCTGATATATTTCTGGAGAGAATACAAAATGTCACAACAACTCTGTAAAACCATTTGGCAGTATCTTATAAAACAAAACAGGAATCCACCATATGACCCAGCAAGAGCATCTGTGGGTATTTATCGGAGAGAAATGAAAACTTCTGTTCATACAGAAATCTGTACCCAAATGTTCATAGCAGCTTTACTCATAATGTCCAAAGCCTAGAAACAATCCAGATGTTCTTCAAGGAGTGAACTGGGAAAAAAAAAATGTTGTACATTCATACCGCAGAATACTACTCAGGAATAAAAAGAAAGCTATTGGATAACAACTTGATGAATCTCCAGGGAATTATGCTCAGTGACAAAACCCAATCCCAAAATGTAACTAACTACTGTATGATTATAAATATAACCTTCTTACAATGACAAAATTATACACCTGGAGAACAGATGAGAGATTGCCAGGAGTTAAGGTGAGGGTGGCAGGGAAGTGGATGTGGTTTCAAAAGGATGACAAGGGATCTCTGTGGTGATGGAACTGTCTGTGTCTTCACCAAGTCAATGTCAACATCCCAGTTGTGATATTGTACTACAGTTTTTCAACATGTCACCACTGAGAAAAACCCAGTAAATGTTGCACAGAACCTCTCTGTGTCATTTCTTAAAACTGCATGTGAATT
>NW_007728145.1:52068-59491 GCF_000696425.1 Galeopterus variegatus | reverse complement strand
TTTGCAATTCAGCTACTATAAAAACCCTGCTGAGGCCATTGATATTTGAGAGGAACAGGCAAAGGACGGCATAACCATTGTTGTGTCTAGATTCCTTGAGATCAATCTCTGTATCAAAGCGACATCATCAGGAAGCTAAAAACCCATAGTATGTAATTTTATTTTCCCATACTAAGGTCTTCACGCAACTGAAATTTAATAAAATAATTTACCATGTTACTATGAACTGAATTGTGTACCTCTCAAAATGCGTATGGTGAAGCCCTAACCCTCAATGTGATGGCATATGGAGATGGTGCCTTTGGGAGATAATTACGTTTAGGCGAGGTCGTGAGAGCGGAGTACTCATGATCAGATTAGTGCCCCTGTAAGAAGAAGAGACACCAGGGTTCTCTCTCTGCTATGTGAGGACACTGCGAGAAGGTGGCCATCTGCAAGCCAGTAAAAGAGCCCTCACCAGAACCAATAATGCCGGCTCCCCTATATTGGACTGTTATCAATTTCCAGGCATGAGAATAATTCAGCCTCCAGATAATAACAGCCCCCAGACTCTGAGCTGCCTCAGCCATTGCCAAGTGGAGCAGGGACCAGTCCTCTCCCCCGAGGCCCGCCCAAATTGCAGGTTGTGAGCAAAACAAATGGCATGGCATCATTGTTTTAAAGCCACTAAGTTTGGGAGTAGTTTGCTAGAAATAGATAACTAGAACACCATCTGTCCCAGTAATGTCGTTTGTAGACAATTGATTTTATCTCGAACCATGGAGTATATCCAGCTGGCAAATATGCATAGTTTTCTTTAAGAGTTCTTCAGTTTNAACCCAATCCCAAAATGTAACTAACTACTGTATGATTATAAATATAACCTTCTTACAATGATGAAATTATACACCTGGAGAACAGATGAGAGATTGCCAGGAGTTAAGGTGAGGGTGGCAGGGAAGTGGATGTGGTTTCAAAAGGATGGCAAGGGATCTCTGTGGTGAGGAACTGTTCTGTGTCTTCACCAAGTCAATGTCAACATCCCAGTTGTGATATTGTACTACAGTTTTTCAACATGTCGCCACTGAGGAAAACCCAGTAAATGTTGCACAGAACCTCTCTGTGTCATTTCTTAAAACTGCATGTGAATTTATATTTCAAAATGCAAGTTTACAATTGGTGTTCAGTTTGTAATTTCTCTCAAAAAGTCCAAATATTGGGGTTTCAACTTGAGCACTCACTTTGGCACATGAGCCTATTCAAAACTTCTTACTGAGGAAAGTTTTAACCTTGTCAAAAAGTGGGCTCTAATCTACCTCTGAGCACTTGTATGGAGGGTGAAGGGTATTAGAGTTATTTAACTGGCCAGAGAAATTGGGGCTGAGACTATTTCAACAACAGAATGATACATCCTACAGAACAAGGTGCCTAGAAGTTTGATACTGCCACTGAGAAAGAGAAAAGGAAAAATGAAATGGACCCAAACTGCAATAGCACAGAGGGCCTGTGTTTCAGCCACTTGACAGATACTGCAGTCTTCCTCTCTTTGCAATTCAGCTACTATAAAAACCCTGCTGAGGCCATTGATATTTGAGAGGAACAGGCAGAGGATGGCATAACCATTGTTGTGTCTAGATTCCTGGAGATCAATCTCTGTATCAAAGCCACCTCATCAGGAAGCTAAAAACCCATAGTATGTAATTTTATTTTCCCATACTAAGGTCTTCACAGAACTGAAATTTAATAAAATAATTTACCATGTTACTGTGAACTGAATTGTGTACCCCTCAAAATGCATATGTTGAAGCCCTAACCCTCAATGTGATGGCATATGGAGATGGTGCCTTTGGGAGACAATTACGTTTAGGCGGGGTCGTGAGAGCGGAGTACTCATGATGAGATTAGTGCCCCTGTAAGAAGAAGAGACACCAGGGTTCTCTCTCTGCTAGGTGAGGACACAACGAGAAGGTGGCCATCTGCAAGCCAGTAAAAGAGCCCTCACCAGAACCAACAATGCCGGCTCCCCGATATTAGACTGTTATCAATTTCCAGGCATGAGAATAATTCAGCCTCCAGATAATACCAGCCCCCAGACTCTGAGCTGCCTCAGCCATTGCCAAGTGGAGCAGGGACCCGTCCTCTCCCCCGAGGCCCGCCCAAATTGCAGGTTGTGAGCAAAACAAATGGCATCATTGTTTTAAAGCCACTAAGTTTGGGAGTAGTTTGCTAGAAATAGATAACTAGAACACCATCTGTCCCAGTAATGTTGTTTGTAGACAATTGATTTTATCTAGAACCATGGAGTATATCCAGCTGGCAAATATGCATAGTTTTCTTTAAGAGTTCTTCAGTTTTTCCTTAATTTCCTGACCTTAACATTTTATAGAATGACTCCTCATTTGAATTTGTGCTGCATTTCTTCATGTTTATACTCAAAATATGCATTTTGTTTGGAATAATGTAGAAGGATCCTCTCTTCTTGTTCCAAGCTACCAGCAGTTGTCTGACGTCTATTTGGTCAGTGACTGTTGGTGTTTGCTTTCACCATTGGAGTAAGATAGTGACAGCCAGAGTTCACCAATGTACTTGCTTTCCCTTTTTTAAAAATTAATAAGTTTAAAAAATATATGCTTTAACACTATCAAAAATCCAAGCCTCATCTCACTTTCTCCCACTAGTTTTAACATCCATTCATATTTTGGCTGGAAATAATTATTACTCTGATTATTGGCAGATGGTGCTTTTCTAATCACGATTTCTTCTACATATTTAGTGGGTGTTCCACTGTAAGGAATTTATTATTTATTCATTCCTTTATATCAATATAGATTCATAGTTTTCTATTTTATGCAATAAGGCAAATTTATTATCATTATGTATTTAAAGTATATATATTTAAAGGGCCTGCGAGAGCCTATTCAAACTGGCTCCTGTGTCGTTTGACATGTTTTTGTCCTTGACTGAGCACTTCCTCACTTTCTACCATAAGATAATCCAGGAACTTCTCATCGTATTTTTTTTCCTGCTTCAGCTTTAGAATCAGGAATTTTTAAATGAAGCCCTTAATTCTTTTTATTGAATCTTGGAATTTTGAAAAAAGATCAAAGAACTAGGTGTGCTCAATGTGATTATAGTCACATATCTACAGCCATCTGTGTAGACACTACTAGGAAGGTATAGCTATACGTAACAAAAACTATGCACACACACTTTCGCCTATGTGTATTTCTTTATTTGTTCTCATATATTGAAAATGATGTTTACACCAGTGCTTCCAATCCAATACTACAGAGTTCATTCTAGCTTCACCCCGTTCTATAGCTGGACCACCCCTCTCCATGAGTGAGAAACATAGCTCTCTTTATCTGCAATATATTCATTTATTTGCTCAATTCCCAACATGTAGCTAATCTCATGAACTTGATGAACCTCCCCGATGATCTCCTCACTTGGGCCTTAGCCCTTTCCGGTCTTCCTTCCCAAGCTACACCGATGCCATCTCTGCATTACCCTGAGACGCTACTGGCCTGTCCTTCTATCCTCACACTGGCTCCAGCTCCCACTGGCCTGTCTTTGCCCTGAGCTGCATGCCTTTATTTAGGAAGGAAAAAGGGAAGGAAGGAAGGAAAGAAAGAAATGCCTATCTGCCACCAGCCCCTTGGGTCCTTTCACATCTATGACTATAATCCTGTGACCCATAAATGGAGATGCAAATATTCAAGGCTGGTTTCTACCCGTGATACAACGAAATACCATTGTTACTAACTAGGTTTCACACTGACTTTTTCTTTATCCAGCTCTTGGATTTTGTCTCTAAATCATCAAATTTACCTCAGCCCTTAATCTTTTGGACATGCTGTTTGTGATTTCTGGCATTTCAACACCGGAATTCCCTACTGTTTTCAACTGGACTCCTTTCATCCAGCTCTGGACATTCTGAGTTGCCTAAAAGTAAAATTTTCACTATAACTTTCAGTCTCTGGAACTCAGTCCTTTGAATTCAATAATTTCAAGCTGCAAAAAGATGGAAAATTGAGTGAGCTGATTGATCAAACTAGAGCTTATATGTTGGAAAGAAATAAGAAAATGCCACATTAAAGCCTTTAAGAGACATGATACTGCAAGTGAGGTTTTAGTTTGATGAAGATGATAAAAAGAAATGAAGACATGGTCATGATTTCCTGAATGACATGATAGCAATGGCTTAAAAAGAAAAAAAAAAAAAGATATGTCAGAAGAAATGCATAGTAATCTTTTGCAGTGGGTGTGACAAGACAAGGTAGATTGCTTAGACTGAAGGAAAATGCAAATTTAAGGTCCACTTTGAAAGCTGATAATGTCTAATGGATGACCTACTAAGACTATTCATTTTTGCTTTCCTTCCCTTTGCAGATACATATTAGAATTCCTATATTATTAAATCACCTCCGATGGTAAAAAGGGTTTATTTTTTCACTTAATCTATTCATCCTTTATTAGTAGAAGTCCCCGCCCCAAGTTTTAATAAAGACAAAAGCCAGTTTAACATAGTTAACATAGCTGCCAATTAGAGACTGCATGTCTCTGCTGCCCTTGTGATTACACATAAGCACATGACTAAATTTTGGCCAATAGAATATATAAACGAGTGCTATTTCCAAGTTGTGTTATTGTAAGAAAATTATTTTCTCTCCACTTTCTCTTTTTCTCACTTCTCCCACTCTCGAATGCAGAAATAATCATATGTGGCAGCCCCAGCCTCACAGAGAAGGACAACAACCTGGTCTTTGAAGGTTTCAGATCTCTAAGGCCTCAGGCATCTATGTCACTAGAGAGTGTGCAGAGCCTGCCCATGTATGCAATGCTATGTGAGAGAAAAATAAAATTTATATTGTTTGAGCTACCGTCAGGGAGTCTGAAGGAAAATTTTAGCTGAGGCCATCAAGTCGGGCAACTGCGCTTCCTGCTTCTGTACCTCTGCTTGCTCACGTCCTCAGTCTGTGTGACTCTGCCTGGATACAGGCAGGGCCAATGAAAAGCTTGCACACCTGCCTAAGAATAGTGTAAAACTGCAACCCTCCCTGCACTCAGGGTCCCAGGATTTAGAACAAGAGTTTGCCTGGGTCCCGCTAGTGGAATAAACTTTCTGATTCTCCAACTCTCTGAGAGTCTGCAGTTTCCTTGCCGAGTTTGTTCCATAACATTTTCTGGGCATTGGTTGGGAAATGAATCAGAATGGCCCCCAGCACAGGAGCCTAGATTGACAAGTGTAGACATGTCACTCAAGTCAGAACAATGCATTCATAACCAAGGAAAAACTGTTGAGGTAGGCTACCTAACAAAGGAACAATGTGACAATATCACCAGCATTCCTGTTTCTGACCATTCTGGACTTTGGTGCAGACACCAAGAAGGCTCCTTCCTTATGTGTGGAAATGATGCCTACCAGTGTCTCCCTGTGGACTGGGCAGGGTGAGTCTGCACATTAGCCTCCATCATCTCCCAGGCAGATATTGTTCCTGGTAACCACCAGTCTCTTATGGTACCCCTAGGGGCACATATCAGAACAAAAAGAGCAATCCAGGTCATTCCTTTGTTAATTAGTCTAGGGATAACTGCTGGAGTAGGTGCAGGGTTTGGAGGGATAGCTCACTCCATGACTTCCTATTAAAAACTGTTTAGATATTTCTCCTGTGACATGGAATAAGTAGCCACCTCCCTGGCAGCATTGCAAGACCAGGTAGACAACTTGGGAGAAGTGGTCCTTCAAAACAGGTGAGGACTAGACCTGCTTACTGCAGAAAAAGGGAGAGTCTGCTTATGCCTCAAGGAGGAATGTTGCATCTTTTTTTTTTTTTTGATATCTATTGACTACTTTATTGAAAAACAACAAATAGATATAATTCTCAAACTTACATATGACAATCACCAAGACAGAACACATTCCGGGCCATAAAACATACTTCAACAGATTTAAAATAATGGAAATTATACAATGTGTGCTCTGAGACTACAGTGAAATTTAACTAGAAATCAATAACAGAATGATAACTGGAAGATCCCCAGATATAGTGGCATTAAACAACATGCTCTAAATAATATGCAGGTCAATGAAAAAAATTTAAAATAAATTTTGAAATATTTAACTAAATGAAAATGAAAACAAAGATTATCAAAATTTATGGGATGCAGGAAAAGCAGAGCCGAATGCTGCTTCTATGCTAACAAATCAGGAGTAAGGAACACGGTTCGGAAACTAAAAGAGTGTATAACCAAGAGAAGGGAAAAATCAGAAAGGTCTTGGTTTTCTTGAACAGACACCTGGAAATGGTTATCCTGGCTTTTGCCATTTCATGGACCAATGATAATGATATCCTTAGTCCTCCTATTTGCCCCATGCATTTTAAATTGCATTGTCAAGTTTGTTTCAGATTGCTTATGGTCAGTCAAATTACAGATGGTCCTGTCACCCCCAGAACACGCTTACATGCCATTAAGGGCTGAAAAATCTGAAGGTGATGCTCACTCCAAAGTTTAGAAGGAGCATCAAATTGGGGAAGTGTTGGGGGATCTGAAGGAAAATTTTAGCTGAGGCCACCAAGTTGGGCAACTGCACTTCCTGCTCCTGTACATTTGTTTGTTCAAGTTCCTAGTTTGTGTAACTAATGAAAAGCTTGCATGCCTGCCTAAGAATAGTATAAAACTGCAACCCTCCCCGCACTCAGGGTCCCAGGATTTAGAATGAGAGTTTGCCTGGGTCCTGCTAGCAGAATAAACTTCTTGACTCTCCAACTCTCCAAGCGTCTGCAATTTCCTTGCAGAGTTCATTCCATAACACTACTGTATTTGGGGGATATAGCTAGTATTACTTGTCCATCTCCTTCTATCCTACTTTTCACGTTTTCTCAAGAAATCTTCTAATGTCTCTGAATGTCTAGTAAAGAGTATAATTTTGCATTTCGAGTATTGAATATGTGATTCCCACTTCATGAGCTTTTGGCTCTGATTTCATTACTTCATCCACTGCCCAATGTCTTTTGTTTTTCTTTTCAATTATTTATTTTGCAAACAGCAAACAGATAAGGAGAAAAATAAAGGCATTTAAATTTATTTGGTGGATATAAAATTTATCAAATACAAAATAGTGCCAGAGTTGGTCCTAAGTTATTTCCGTATATCTCTTCTTTCTTCACCAAAATTGTATGGGGTAAGTGCTGGAGTAGTGCCTCTCGTAATGCTCCTTTAATAGAAGAAAAAACAGGCCTAAAGAGACTCAATAATTTGTACAGTATGGAAGGCAGAATAGTAATCCCCTCTTCCCCCACCAAATATGCTTACATATTTGAGACTGTGAATATATTATGCTAAATGGCACAAGGCATTTTGCAGATGTAACTAAGGTTACTAATCAATTGATTTTAAAATAGGAAGTTTACCATTATTTTATCCAGGTATCCAGATAATG
>NW_007728145.1:46579-51075 GCF_000696425.1 Galeopterus variegatus | reverse complement strand
GGCAGGGTAAATTATGTCTTCAAGAGATTTTGTGGACTGAAGAAAAAATCTGAATATCAAATAGAAAATTTAAAGTCACTACACAGAGAAGTTAGTTGTTATGGCTTGTTTTGTAAGCAAGCTGTCCTCTTGTAACTTTCCTCACATTCCACATTTCCATTATGCAATTCTATTTTCAAAAATTTTGTGTTAACAAAATAAAAATAAGAAACACTTAAATGAGAGTTTAGAAAAACAAAACAACTCAGAGAGAGGATGTCAGTGAGGTGTGCAGAGGAAACAGCTTGTTTGGTAAAAATCGTGTAGTTTATTAGTTATACATTTTGGAACCTGAAATCGGTTTTCACCTGGAGATATGGGGGTCAGGTGGGGTGGGACTAATCTTTAGTGTCTCTGAAATCTTTATCCTCAATAAGTTTAAAGAGCAACTAGAAAACTGAGCAGAGTGACTTATCCAAGTGTACAAACTTGAAATGCTCCAGCAGAGAGCATTAAGTGATTGCACATTACTTTTCTCAGCCCCTGACCTAATTACATTCCTTCAGGGGCTGTTCAGATGAAGCAGCTCCATCCTGTTGCCTGTGGCTCATGGCAGCCTCAGCACTTTGATGGCTCAAAGGAACAATGGCCCTACCTAATAGAAAGGTTGATTCCAGAGCTGACCCCATCGTGGCGTGCCAATTTAAGAGACAAGAACAAGGATGCAGAAGACAAACTAATAAAAACAAACCAGAAAATATTGATTTTAACCTGGAAGCACGGTGTTTAATTTAAAAGTCAGCTCTTCAGAAAATGCTTTCTTCTGCTGTGAAACAAGCATTGGAACTTGTCTATCCTTTCATTCAATTAGAACTGAGACAAAGGACTGATACACTTGGCTTTCAAGCAAACACTAGGGCACCGGTGGAGGCAAGGTTGGGTTTCACTCTTCTTTTACAAAATATTGCCAGATTTAATTGCCATTGTCTGAAAGAGAGAGAGAGAGAGAGAGAGAGATACTTTCTTCTCATACATTTGGCTAATTTCCTCTTTTCTCTCATAGGCAAAACAGAAATCTAAGTCTAATTAATAGCTTTTAATTTAACGTGAAGGTATTCTACAGGGCTAAAGGCGGTCACTTTATAAAACCGAGTGACTTATACTTGCACTTTGTTTCCTAAGTTAGTATACAACTGGGAATACAAATGAATGTGCAGATTGCAGTTGATTGATTCTGCCTGAAAGCACTAAATTTAAGGGTCTTCTGCGTGGAAAGGTTTATATCATTTATTTGCCTACTAGGTCTCAAAAGATAATTGTAGTAAGTAACTAAGTAATATCTTTGACCCATAGTAGGGAATACAAAATGAAAATTAACTTTCAAAGTGTGCATATGTAAGCTAAAGTGTAAAACTTCTATATATTTATTCAGTGATACAGGGAGGGCATGTTAAGGTCTAATAAGCATATATAAATTAATTCAAGCAAATTATTACTGAGCAAAGTAAGTAATGTCAAGAGCAAAACAGTACAAGTTTTGAGCATGTGATTGCTCATCCTGGTGATGGAGTATTGAGCACGGTGGTGAATTCTTGCTACTTTCTAGGTAGGGCAAATGTAAATATGCTGAGCCACATTAAATCTATGAATAATTTTAGTCATAAATGATTTTGCCTCAGGTGTATAGACATATCCATTGTCTAAATAAATTCATTCACTTCTGTCACCCTGAAACAAAAGTCCATTTATAAAATGCCATTGTTCTTAAAGTACAAAGCCAAAAGAAACTCATTTTAATTTTAATTCTTATGGATATTACTTAAATAGAAAACTTTCATATCACAAATTTAAAATTCTAGAATAAACCTCACACAAATCTCTGGTCACATGTAATTTGAAGTCTTGTAGTCTTGTCAGTATAGCTACCAATTTAGATGAAGCACCCTGGAGTCAGTGTCTCTTTGTAGTGTTATTTGTCAAATGACTCAGGCACCACTTTAAAGTGTATGTGAGGTTACTAATCAATCTCTATGCCCTTAAATTGCATGCTATGTCATGTGCAATTTTCTTCTCTCTGCAGGTGAAATCATGAATTGTATTTGCCTTTGATACTTCAGTTTTCTTTATTTTAGAAGTATCACAGGAAAAAATAAAGCCACTATATAGTTAATATGTGGTATTCTGATAAAAGATAAGGATGTAGCAGGAATTTGAACACGTGTGTGTATGTTTGTACCTGTGTGCGTATTTGTGGGAACATGGGCTCTTCTGTGAGAAATAGAAATGTAACTGGATATTGGGGGACTTCTAATCCAACTAAATTACTCTCTAATTTAACATTTGTTTATTAACAATGTGGAGCTCTTGTATAATCAGGTTAAAAATCAGAGCTTTTTGTACAGCACTTTTGTATTTTTTTTGATGTTTCTTTTATACTGTGTATTACACTTCAATCTCTTACAGAAAACATTTATTTGGATTCTGAAATTACAACCCTCTAATTATTTTGTCTTATTATATAGGATCTTCTGAAAGCATCTGGTACAGACTTCTATTGTAAGACTGATTAATTAAAGGTGAAGAGTAAACATAAAGCTATGTGCATTATGTTTGAGACAGAGAAAGAAATGGAAAAAGAGAGCTGTAGTGAGACATACCTTTTAACCCATCTGTACATGTGTACATGCATACATCACACACACACACACACACACACACACACACACACACACACACACATGCGCAGCAGAGGAGGGGAGAGGAGGGGAGAGAGAGTTTGCATAGATCACTGCCCTAAGGCAAAACACCTTAGATTTTTCTGGAAGCACTTTCTCTGCCTACTTAGTCCAATTAACAGTCCAAGTACGGCAGCCAAGCTACTGAGAAAAAGAAAAAGATAAAGGTAATTACCTCAAAGAAAAATTAAAAAATCCAATTAATGGGTCTAATTTTGTGAAGACAGCACTTCATAGGCACAATTACGAGACAATTCAAGGTAATATAAAGGCCAAAGTAAATTAAAATTTTATGAAATCATAAAAGCTGCCAAGAGCTCTAGAACCTCCATCTGCTTACAAATGCAAGTACCCAATAGGAATATCTGAAAATGGATGAAAGAATTTTTGGATAGATGTGTAGTATCCTAAAATCTATCTCAGGATTATGCTGGTCTCAAGACTGTTTAATGAGGGCTGGCCAGTTAGCTCTCTTGGGAAAGCATGGTGTTAATAACACCAAGGTCAACCACACCTGCCCAATCTCCCTGAGGGTGTGTCTACCCCGGGGGTCTCTATTTGCACACCAACCAACAACTCAAATGTCTGTTCACAGAACCCTAAAGCCAATGTCCTTTCTGATTTGTCTGTGTGTTATGCCAACCTAAACCCCCATGCTTTTTATTTGTTCCCTTCCCAGCTAACTCAGGACACAAGGAGGTCAATTTGTTCTTCCACTTCACCTCTCCTTTCCCGCCCCATCCAGAGAGTCCTAAGGAAAAAAGGGCGATCATGAAGGTGGGTGGTCATGAGGACCATCTTAAACACCCACCCAAGGGTGCAAGCTCCAGGGTCCTTCAGTAGGACACTCTCACAAGAGAATGGAGGTCATGGGGACAGTGGGGGAGGAAAGGAGAGGTTGGACTCACTCCATGGGATGACCCATGAGGATCCCCATTCAACAATTCTTGCTGAATTTCACCACCATTTAATAATACATCTTTCTTGAAATCAGCACAGGCCCTCATGTCTGGACATTAACAATATTAATATTATTTTTATTAATAAAAATAAAGAGCTAACACTTAACCACATCTTCATTATGAGCGAGAACATTCTAAGCAGACATATGCACACACAGGCACACATACAGGTGTGTAATTTGAACACCAAGGTTATCATTGTCATTTTAATCATTCAGATGAAGTAAAATCAGAGGAATAAAGACATTTTTAAAAAAAATATTGAGTGGTAGAGGCAGGATTCAACCAAAACAGCATGAGACCTGAGCCTGTCTTCTGAAACTGCCATCCTAACTGCTCTCACGAGGCCCACTGGACACAATTTGACCTAAATAAACATGACAGATATCCCAAAAGCTATTCCCAAATTCAAGTTTGGAAAACACTAAACCGAACACATTTTGTTTCTTTTCTTTTCTTTTTTTTTTTCTAATGTACTTTAGAAAGGATTTAAAGTACTTTGGGTACTTTAAATTAAAAATATTTCATCAAAATAATAGGTGGCATGGTTGCAAATTAAGAAGAGGTTGTGCTTAAAACTGTCTTCATCCAATCCTTACCTACTCCCGGTCCCATATCTAACTCTCTATTTTGGGTTTTTTTTAAAAATAAATATTCGGCTGCTCGTTGACTTTAATGACCCTAATGTTAAAATAATAAGTTTAAAGACTCCTCAATGATATGTGTATAGCACTATTTCTCAATGTACATACTTTTTTTTTTTTTTTTTTTTTTTTTTTCCGGGTCCGGCAAAGGATCCCAACCCCCGGGGTTGCCCCCC
>NW_007728145.1:35475-45649 GCF_000696425.1 Galeopterus variegatus | reverse complement strand
TTTTTTTTTTTTTTTTTTTTGTCTGTTTCCGTGTCCGGCAACGGATCGCAACCCTCGGTGTTGCTTCCACGCCTCGCTCAGCCAGTGAGCGGGAACCGGTCTGTATGTGGGATCCGAACCCTCAGCAGGAGCGCCGCCGCGCTTCCCAAGCGGCGCACTAGCGCAGTGCGCCACCGGGCCGGCCCCCTCAATGTACATACTTTAAGGTTAATTCTAAACCCTAGAGAATGAGAAGTTAGTTACTTTTATTAGAACGTTTTCCCCCTGGGGCTGGCCCGGTGGCACACTGCTACAGTGCGCCGCTTGGGAGCGTGGTGGCGCTCCCGTCGAGGGTTCGGATCCCACGTACAGACCGGTCCCGCTCACTGGCTGAGCGAGGTGTGGAAGCAACACCGAGGGTTGCGATCCCGTTGCCGGACACGAAAAAAAGACAAAAAGGGGGAAAAAAAAAAAAAAGAATGTTTTCCCCCTACTTAATTCAGAAGTTGGTATCTACATTCTAGTTCTTCTTTTATGTATCTTTTACTTTTAAATAATGCCCCTAAATTTTATTTGTCCATGACCTGTAGTCACTTTGACACAGTCTGTGCTCTCCATCTTTCTTCCACCAACCACACCCCCTTTCCTCCACCTACCTCTGCCCGAGAGACACAGCTTCCCTTTTTTTTATTTTTAAATATCATCCTCTTCTGCAACCCCGACCAGTACCTTTCACGTGAAGATGATTTGAAAATCAACTGTTGTGATGTCATGACATTATGGGAGACTAGGTTTTAGGCATGGAAATCATGTGTCCTATAAGGGAGCTCCTGGTGCAGTTGCACATTCTTTCAAGAAGTAAACAACATTCCCAAACCTCCATCTACAGTACCTGTAACTTTCAGCTTTTCAGCCCCAATGGTAATCTCATCTTCATCTGCAGAAAACAGCACCCTGCCATCTTCGCTTGCTCTCACTTCAAATCTCTTACACTGAGCTTCCACAGCGTCAGCTCCTATGGTCAGAGGAAAGGTTTAAAAATGAAACTGGTATGCAGGAAACCGTTAACATTTTCTTTTGTTTAGAGAAAGAAGAGAAATACATATATTATTTAGTTCGTTTATCTCTGTAGTACATTTTACCTCTGAATTAGTATTTTAAAATGGTTCTCTTTTTCGGAAGGCTGTTTAATTTGGTAAAGTATCGCTGGACTAGACTGGTTGGGGGAACACGTGACTTCTAAATGTCTGGCATAGTCCTGATAAAGTCTGTAGGTTTAGCTAGTTAAAAACACTTTGCATACTTTGCATATTCACCAGGAAAGGCGATGTTTGCTTTGTTCTTTTTTGCAAGCTAATGACTTGGCATTCCACCTGTCACCTGCTGGGTACTCAATAAATACCTGTGCACCAAATGATTCTCATGTTTCCTCTCTGCCATGCAAACAATACTATCCACACTTGCTACATCACAGGGTACTTATAAAGCATTATTGAATTGTGAATCTTTATTTACTCAACATTTCCTGAGTTCTAATAGTGATACTTTCCACCCTCTAATATCACTGAATTTGAATCCATTATATAGCCAACCTTAAAATGATATAGTGCATATAGTTTTATTTTCTTAGTGCTCACTAATGTATCTTCCAATCAATAATTTTCTTGATTTATTGAAATGTGGTATTAAATAAATATAATTACAACATAGAATTGGACACCTATTTCCAACATATTGGCCAAATTTGCAAATTAATTCATCCACAAACCACAAAGTCAGCTCAAATATCTGGAAAAAATAATTAATTTGGAAGTTAGGAGGACTTCAGCAAGAAGATCAAACTGGGCATTGAAGAAGATATTAAATGAGGAAGAAAATCTTGGGACAGTGGACAGGGGTGAGGAACTGGTATTTCCATAACATCAATTTTTTTTCTTTTGGCATATGGATCTCTAGCTTCCTCTCCTGTTAAGATTCAGAACATCCCTCCCCTGCTACCTACATCAGAGGCTTTCTTCAGGTACAGCACAGAACAGTCAGAGATGTTGGCATGCCATACTTTGTGCACACTTTTCCCATTTATCTTTAAGTATTTCCATTGTTTGTTAGATATATAATCCCCAGGAGCTCAAAACATGAGATCATCTTTGTATTCCAAAATATCCTCAAATTTAGAACGTGTCTGGTTTCTAGTGCACACTTATTAGACGGATGTTATATGAGTGAATGAGCACTAGACTTAAACTTCCATTTCTTTGTCCCCTAACCCCAGATCAGCACTACTCTCCATCCCAGTCCATGGGCTTTGGGAAATTACACCTTTCTATTGTTATAGCTTCTGAGGAGCATCGAACAAGATGAAAAAAATGAATGGAAATGCTGATAATGTGTAAGATAATTTCTCTGAAACAAGATGTATATTTTTCTTATATTCTAAAATTATACATGTTTTTAGACCCACATAGAAAATTTGAAATGCCTCAACTAAGGCTGAGCTAAGTAAGATAAAACCAGTGTTAACCTTGTGGGCTGTTAATTTTAAAATATTATGAATTGTATTTTAAAAATCGGTTATCTTTTATTTCCTTTTTTTAAACAAAGACCTTTTCTTATCGAATTTAATGACAATATTGGGGAAACCCTATTGTCTTTGGTCACATTATTGTATTTGATCTTCCAAACATTATTTCAACAGCTTATGTTCATTGGAGTGTGTTTTTGTCTAATCATAGTATAACCTTCCTATGTTAATCTTGGAGAAATAATAACACAACTGCGTGATGTTCAAAAAAGCTGTGATTGAGACCAGTGTGTTAATAAATGAAACTTCCTCTGGGTTTTGAAGTCTCTATGTCTAAATCTATCCTCAAGAGACTAAGGTATACATTAAACCTGAACTGCCTGAACAGTATAATAGATGTTTCGTATATAAAACCTTAACATTTACACTACATTGCTGTCTTCAAATACCCTCAGTTGCTGAGCTTAATTGATTCACAAAATATAAAACTGACTTTAATGGCATAGAAGTGCATTAGATTACTATAAACACATACACACACACACACACACACACACACACACATATTAGCAAGACTTTTCTTGGCGTAATACTTGATGTGTTTATATGGAAGATGCTTTATTAGGATAAAAATTCTGTATTTTGTGGCATATAAGCTATTAACAATATAAGAAGAGTGGTGTCTTCAAGTGAGTTGAAGTTTAATTCATTCAGTATAAATAAGCAAAGTCAAATAAGCAAACAAGAAAATATTTATGCACCCAGAATAGATGAGATGCATCTAAGCCATAAATAAAAGCATGCAGAATCATCCAATTGAAAACTAGATATAAAAATTAATACTGCTCAGTACACTTTATTCATTATATTAGCATAATTACAGAAGGCAAAATTGCAAGCAATTAGCAACACATTGACAGTAAATAAATATTTTAAATCAGAAAATAATTTTGAATATATTACATACATTGCTTCTCTTTCCTGAAAATGGAAAACAGTAGATGTAATCAGAGATATAGTCAATTATTTGGAATATTTATGCTTAAAGTTAATATACTAGAGATTATGAAGCTGAAATTTATTATATGACAACATGCTTTGTGTTGTCTGTTTTTCATGTTCCTAGCATCACATATTCTCTAGGCAGGGTCACGGCAGAATCCAGTTTTTCAGAAGAGCAGTAATGCCCAGCTCAATTTTATCTCAATCAACAATGCTCCAGTTTTGCAGGACAGTGATGTGCCTTGATGACTGGGGAAGGATGTATGATTTTTTTAGCAAATAGAGACTTGGAGATGTCACCTCTCCCCCAGGGTGACGGAGACGCAAAGGACTACTCAAAGCCCATTTCTTCTGAGCAGTGAGAAGCCCCGAAGGGGTTAATTTCCAGGAACCCTCAAGAACGAGGCATTTCTCCTCAGAAAATTAACACCGACTCCAACTCTGGTCTTCTCTCCATATTTATTCTTTAGGCAGGCAAGTTACAGGAAAGGAACATACATGGTTACAAAAGAACAGTAAGATAATTGTCATGGCAGCAGTCATTAGGTTTGGCTGCACCAAGGATATCTGCCCTCTGTATTCTTTAAAAAGAGTAATTGTGATTTGCAATGATGAACATGTTAATAATATTGATTTGATCATCATATACTGTACACGAATACTGATAGTCAGCTCTGTATCCCATAAATATGGATAATCAAAAATAAATAAATAACATTCTTAGAAAAAATAAATAAAAAAAAACAAAAACAAAAATGACCACAAAACTAATTCTGTGTTCCTCTCAGAGATGGCTCTCTTTGGAACATTCACATTTGTTGCAATCATATTCCACAGCCAGAGGTACCTGTGGCTGGCAGAAGGTAAGGCTCTAATAATTTAACTACTTTGCATTTTCTAAAATTAAGTTGGTCAAATATTGAACTGTTTTTCTTCAATAAAACTGCTTTTCTTTAATAAAAATCTCTAAAGGGGCTCAAACAATATAGTACCACTGGTCCTCTTGGTACTATTTAGTACTGATTCAAAGATAACCAGGCAAAGATCAAAATGGATACATCTGCTTATCTCTAGTGTGTTTTCTCAATCACAGCACAGTGGATCCTTTCTTCCTATCTAATGCTGTACTTTAATTCTGTATGTCTGTCAATATGTTCAAGGTCTTGAAGAAGAGTATTATCGAAAGCTTCGAAAATCCCAAAAGCAAAACAAAAATAAGATTCAAAACAGTCCACTAAGTTCTGCACTCAGAAATTCCTGATTTAGAATTACTGTGGCCAAAAAAAAAAAGTTTAAAACAAAACAAAATAAGCTGCTTTTATGAACTATAAATATCAATAAACACCATTCTTTATTTGATTTTACACTATGTGTGTCATTAAAAATTCCCAGGTGGAAAGTACCCTCTGGGGTGGGGAGAAGCCCCTGAATGAGGGAAGGGAACAGCAGGCCAGGCTGGGAGGCTTCTCCTGGAACAGGGTGTCTGCAATCCTCATGGGATCCTGTCAGAGATAAGGCTGCCCCCAAAGCACTCCCCCTTTGGAACTGTGTTCTGTTTTGGAATTGGAGGAGTAGCCATTCTTCCTCCAGCAAAAAAGGTAGCTATATGAACTCCGAAGTTCAGGACATGTTACATTTATCCTGTGTCTCCCTGCCTGTGACTCCTCTCCAACCCTACAGCAATTCCTCAATAAAAGATCATTTTTAAACTGAAATGAATTCCACTACTCTCTGCCATTTGTACTTTTTTCTTGTTTATCACTCCCTCACCCATAATCTTCATATCACATACTGCTACTCTCTATCTTCTTTATTTTTTAAAAAAATTAAAAACTTATACATATAGACATTGTATAAATAATTTTACCTATCACCCAGACAAATAAATAGCTATTATTACTAACACAGGTGAAATCAACACAGGTTTACACACACACACACACACACACACACACACAGAGGCTGGTAAGTTTTAACAAATGTATATACTTGTGGGACCTGCATTAGTTTCCTAGGGCTGCTGTAAGAAAGTACCACAGACTGGGTGGCTTAAAACAATAGAGACGCAATTGTTTTTTCACCGTTCTGGAACACAGAAATCAGAAATGAAATCAGCAGGGCCATGCTCTCCCTAATAGCTTTAGGGAAAGATCCATCCTGGCCTCTTCCTGTCATCTGTTGGCTGCCACGAATCCCTGGTGCTCTGTCATCACATGGCGCGCTTCACCATATGGCATTCTTTCTGTATGTCCTCTCCTCCTCTTATAGAGGCTCCAGTCACACAGGGTTAGGCATCACCCTAATCCAGTAGCACCTCATTTTAACTAGATTACATCTACAAATATCCTTTCCAAACAAGGTCACATTCACAGGTACTAAAATGCATTTCCTGACATTTTCTTTCAAATTGTAATTAGCATCTTAAGGAGATGTATCCATCTTGAACTTCAAACACAATCATAAAAAATGAGATGGTGCAAACAATTTTCTTATTTATTTTTGTTCATGTTTCTTCTAACTTACATACAATATAACTTGTTTAGTTGTGTAGTATCATTTGCAGATGTATTCAACTAATAGTGCAATCTCAAGGTACCAGATAAGTATGAGGGTTCTTCAAAAAGTTCATGTAAAGGAAAGATTCATATTATATTTAATTCTATTTTTCCATGAACATTTTGAAGTACCCTTATGTAAGCTTTATGCAAAATTTCAAAATTATTTTTTCTGTACTTTTGAAAACATTCTACCTGGAAAATTAATTTATCACCTAAATATAGTGAAAGTCATTTTAAGGTACATGAATTTACTTTTTCTAATAGAAGAAAACTTATACAGAAACCATTCCAGATACAGAATTGTGTTTTTGAAAATGTTATCTAAGAGGTTTATCTTTTCTACAGAATAACTCCCAATATATTTATTTATGCTATCATTTATGCTTTTTAATGATATTTGAGGTGTACTTATTTACATTCAGCTTTTATATAAAGTTGTTTCATATACCCCCTTGATAACAATCAGCTTTCTTGTGTCTAAAATTTATTTAGTGGAAACATGCTTTTAATGTTATAAATCAGTGAATTGAACACTAAACAAGAATCAACTTCAAGATAAAAATTTAAGATATCCTAATATAAAGTAGTTTTACTGTAGTATGATCATAATAAATTATGATATTGTTAGGCAACTGTGCATTATTGATTTGTTTTAGCTAATGCATATTTTTATGACTACGTGAAATTCTTAGAATTGTTTGCTTTAGAAAGTATAAGTTATGGTTCCCTAAAAAGCATCAAATAGACTTTAGTTTATGGAAAAGTAACCAGATTGGGCATTTGGATTAAAGCTTTTGTATCAGAAAGGATGTAATGCAATAAAACAATTCTGCAAATTTGGGTGGCTTAGTCCAGCAATGATTTGTTTTTCGTTTATGCTTATGTCCAGCATAGGTCAGCAGAGGTGCTTTGATCATTGTAATCACTCAGAGACTCAAATGATGAAGGCTTCATCTCAACACATTCTTTCAAGATTGTAGCAACGAGGAAAAACATGATGAAAGATAACAAATGTTGGTGACGATGTGGAGAAAAGGGAACCCTGCATGCTGCTGGTGGGAATGTAAATTAGTACAGTGATTATGGAAAAAGTATAGATGTTCAAGAAAAAAACTAAAAATAGAATTACCACATGATCTAGCAATCCCACTTCGGGGTGTTTACCAAAATATTTGAAATCATTATGTTGAAAAGATGTCTGCATTCTCATGTTTATTGGGCCATTATGCACAATAGCCAAGTTACAGAATCAACCTAAGTGTCCATCAACACATGAATGGATTAAAAAAATGTGGTATATGTATGAAGTAAAATACTACTCAGCCCCTTAAAAAAAGAAGGAAGTTCTGGGGCCAGCCCGGTGGCGCACTGCTACAGTGCACCACTTGGGAGCACGGCAGCGCTCCCGCCGAGGGTTCGGATCCCACATACAGACCGGCCGCTCACTGGCTGAGCGAGGTGCGGGCACAACACCGAGGGTTGCGATCCCGTTGCCGGTCCCCGGTACGGGCGTGACACTGAGGGTTGCGATCTGTTGCCGGTCACGAAAAAAGAAAAAAAAGAAAAAAAAAAAAAAGAAGGAAGTTCTGACATTTGCAACAACATAGATGGAATTGGAGAAGGTTGTGCTAAGAGGAATAAGTCAGGAACAGAAAGACAAATACCACATGTTCTCACTTAAATGTGAAATCTAAAGCAACTGAAGTGATAGAAGCATAAAGTAAAATGGTGGTTATAGCTGTGGGGGAATGAGAGGAATGAGGAAATGATGGGCAAAAGGTACAAAATCTCAGACATGAAGAATATTTTTTTTTCTTTTTTTGCGTTCTATTGCATAGAGTGGTAAATATAGTTAATAATAGAATATTGTATATTTCAAAATTGCTAAGAGAATACATTTCAAATATTCCCACCACCAAAATGTGAAGTATTTGTAATGATGGATATGTTAACTAGCTTGATTTAATTATTCTGCATTATATTCATAAATTATAACATTATTTTGTACCCCATAAATTTATGCAATTATTAATTGTCAATTTATAATTTAAAAAATTATACTGTCAAGTCTGTTTTCAAATATGTAGGAGCATACAATCCTACCATTAAGCTGAAAGGAAAAGACTGTTGTTTAAAAGCCACACTGCTCAAAGATCATGATGAAAAATGAGCATTGAATTTATTTTCTCAGGTAAACAACCATAAAACCAGACAAAATGTATGGAGTGATTGCTTTTGAGATATTTGACAAAAGACAGAACAGGGTGGTAATCTTTGAGATAAAGAAACACAAGTAAACTTCCCATTCACTACAAGTATCTTCTTAGGGACCATTTGCAAATCACATCACAGGGAAAAAGAGCCCAGTGGTGTCGGTGGGTACAGGAAAGAGAGATCAGACTTCAGGAATGTTGAGAGGGACAGAATTTGTGGGGCAATGTGATAGAGAACGTGAGCTGAGCTTAGAAAGAACCCTAGAAATCTATGTGGGGTACTCTTAAGTGTATGTCCAGTGGATTATTAGCTAAGAATTAGTAGGGGATTTGTGAGATAAGCAAAGATTACAAATGTTTTAGAATCCTAGATGTTTGACTTCCAACCAATTAGAGTGCAGATACTTTTCTGGGTGTCCTGGGCACTGAGTTGAGACCCCAGAATGCCACCATTTTGAAATAAAGCTATTTTTGCTCTGGAATAAGGACTACTCTAGATCCATTCTAGCAAGTCTAAAACCAAGCCTGAACAGGATCAAACTGATATGTCATAAATTAACTTCCTGACCTGAAAACAATAACAGCATTCTTTAAAAGAAGGCAACCTAAATACATTCTTAAAAGAAAAAAAAAATCCCTAGACAGGCAAAGAAGCAGTAAAATGTGACCCTAACCAGGAGAAAATCAGTAATAGAAACAGACCTAGATTTGTTCCAAATGCTAGTGTTATTAAACAAAGATTTGAAGAAGTTATGATAAAGATGTTTGAGGATGTAAACCAAGATGGACATAATGGAAGAAGAGAGGAGGGACCTCAGCAGAGGAATTAAGTTAAAGGAAGAAGATAAATGAAATGCACAGAATGGAAAAATTCCATGTCTTAAGTGGTGAAAAAAAATCACTAAATAGATTAAATTGGCATATTATAGCCTGGAGATGAATGAGCTAACATGAAAAGATGCGTAGAGCAACTATCCAAAGTGAAACATGGAGAGAAACGAACACTGGAAAAGCATAAATATGCCTCAGAAAAGAGGATTTGCTAAAAAGCCAAAAGAGGAGATACAATGGAGCACTAAAAAGTAGTCAACTGGTGAAACTGGGGCAGGAATGGAGGACAGAAGGAACAAAAAATAGAGGAAATAAACAGGACCCAGACAGAAAGATGGCCTACAAGGGAAACATACAAATAATTGCATATTAAATATAAATGGACAGATTTTCTGGAGACTTAATAGGCCCACCATAGGGCCAGCAGCAAGATGCTGAACTGCTGGTTTGGGGACGCGTTGCAAAGGGGTTTCTCCAGCTGGATTCAGGAATGAGAACGTGAACCAGAGGACATAGCGACCTAACTATCCACAAACCCTCGTGGTGCAAGGCTTTGCATTTCGAAGAAAACTGAAGACTCAGCAAAATTACAGAAAATCGCTGTGGGAGGAAAAGAAGACTCAAACATCACAGGAATCCCAGTTCACAGATCATGACCCAGATCATCTGAAACACCTCTCCCGTATTTAGCAGAAGCGGAAAGACTCAGGAAGCAGCTAAGAAAAGTGGACCACCCTTTGTCAGCAGAACAATTTGACCAGCCTTCGCCTGAAGAAGAGTGTAGCATTGATGAGGCTTCGTTTGAATGAAGATCAATGTAGCCTCCACTAGAAGAATGCAGCAAAACAGTAAGCTCCTTTACTCTTCCAAAGAAAAACAAAAAAGAAAACATCAAATCAAAAAGTGTGGGAAGGGCCGAGCCCATGGTGCACTCGGGAGAGTGCGGCACTGGGAGCGCAGCAGCACTCCTTCAGCGGGTTCGGATCCTATATAGGGATGACCGGTGCGCTCACAGCGCTCACTGGCTGAGCGGTGTGGCCGGTCTGAAAAAGGACAAAAAAAAAAAAAAA
>NW_007728145.1:31428-34969 GCF_000696425.1 Galeopterus variegatus | reverse complement strand
ACACTCGGGAGAGTGCGGCACTGGGAGCGCAGCAGCACTCCTTCAGCGGGTTCGGATCCTATATAGGTATGACCGGTGCGCTCACAGCGCTCACTGGCTGAGCGGTGTGGCCGGTCTGAAAAAGGACAAAAAAAAAAAAAAAAAAAAGTGGGAAGAGCTGACCTCGTGGGCTCCAGCCCCTGTCTGCCCTGCAGTCCCTCCCTGGGTAAAGAAAGGCAAAGCAATAACTCCAAAAAATAGTAACAAAGCTTTGAGACCTCCCTTTGGTGAGTACGCTGTAAAGAGAGCTAAACAAAGGATAGCTCTACAAAGATGGGAAGATGAACTCAGCAGAAGAAAGACTCATAAAGGACTATTTGTTGAAAATACTGTTGACTTAGAGGACCCACCTTCAGAATTCTACTACATTAACGAATACAAACCAGCTCCTGGAATCAGCTTAGTAAATGAAGCTACCTTTGGTTGTTCCTGAAGAGACTGCTTCTTTGAGAAATGTCTTGCTGATTCTGGAGCTCTTTTGTCTTATAACAAAACCCAGCAAATTAAAATCCCACCTGGTACCCCCATCTATGAATGCAACTCAGGGTGTCAATGTGGATCTGATTGTACCAATAGTATTGTACGAAAAGGTACAAGATATTCACTTTGCATCTTTCAAACTAGCAATGGCTATGCTGGGGTGTAAAAACCCTTGTGAAGATTAGAAGAATGAGTTTTGTCATGGAATATGTTGGAGAGGTAATCACAAGTGAAGAAGCTGAAAGATGAGAGTTACATGACAACAAAGGAATCATATATCTCTTTGATCTGGACTATAAATCTGATGTATTCACAGTGGATGCAGCCTGATATGGAAAAGTGTCTCATTTTGTGAATCACAGTTGTGACCCAAATCTTCAGGTGTTCAATGTTTTCACTGATAACCTTGATACTTGTCTTTCCCGAATAGCATTATTTTCCATGGGAACCATAAATCCTGGAGAAGAGCTGACTTTTGATTATCAAATGGAAGATTCTGAAGGTATATCTTCAGATTCTATTGACCATGGCCCAGCCGAAAAGAGGATGCAAACTGTATGCAAATGTGGAGCTGTGACATGCAGAGGTTCCCGCAACTGAACTTTCAGGAAATCGAGCTGATAATAACTGTATTTTTGTTTTTTGTAATTGTTAACATTTTTTAAAAAGTAAGTATTTGGGACTCTTTTTCTTATATTATCAAGAATATACCTATGTTAATTTCCAGTTCATGCTTCAAGACATTTGCCAAATGCATTACTGATGCTTCTGAAGAGGGAAACAGGGTCACACAGACTGATTCGAAGATGCATATTTAGTGATTAGATACCAAACATGGAAGGTGAACTAATTACCCATCAGCATATGCATTCTTAAGAAATCTATGTGAATAGAAAAATGCCTCCTTCAGTGTTTGAAAAGTGTTAAACTAATAATAAGGTAACAATTGCTGAGATCAAACATTCAACTTGCCATACGCCGTGAGTTTGTAGAAATAATTCAATTTGGGCAAATACACAAGTTCTACTTTTGTTACTATATTGTCATTTATGTTTAATACTCATTGTATTTGAGACAAATAGGTGACACTGAATTTTATACTCTATTTTCTACTGTTTCATTAAAACATTGGCATCTTAATGATGTAGAGATTTAAGGCATCCAATTGAATTTTAAAAAATTTAATTTCAGTTTGATTTCATATTTTGAAGCAGTCCAGACCATTATGAAGAGGTGTATGTCTGAACCTGTAATTCTGAATTTTTTTTTTAATCCTGTGCAAGAAAATTCTTCAAAAAGCTCTAGAAGTCCAGAATGGCTGGCCATTGTGCTTGTTTTAAATGACAGGACAGTGGGACCAGGAGGGTTTTTTGGAGTGAAAGGGGAAATAGAGCACTTTAAGGGCTCCTTTTAATAACATGAATTAGGAGATCCGTGTTGAGTACGTCTGGCCCAAACTGTAAGACGAGGTACCTGGGGAGCAGCTGTACCTGATGATAACGTAATGTATGTAAACTTTACATTCTCTCAATTTCGGGCAGTTCTAACATTTCATTTCCACCAAAATTAATTTCTTTTTATATTTCCTGCAGCTTCTTAAAAAGTAATCTACGTTTTGAACTGATATTTGTTTTATATTTGAATTTTTTAGATGTGAAAAAGCTAAACTTGGCTAAAGTAAAAAAAAAAAGTGCAAGAAGAATACAAACTAAGCATGTTTCTAAGAAACAAGAATTTGAGAGAAGAAAACAAGAGTGAGCAGAAGCTCAAAGGCACTACAAAAGGAAGAACTGGAATTGTTCAAAATAATGAGCAAAAAGAATAAAAAGGGCCAACCAAACTTGAGTTTACAAATGGAGCATCTTCTTCAAAAAATACAAGAAAAAAATTAAACCAGACATTTTGTCTTTAAGGATTGAAAATATCTGCTTTCTTTTTGGTGCGTTTGTGTGTGTAATAGATGCCTCCTAACAATGAACTAAATCTTTCAACATAAACCAGATTGTTAAGCCACACTAAATGTAAAATGTCAAAATATTTTTGTTCTTGTAAAAGAAAAAATTCTATATGCTTTACATAATATGACATGTTTCGTATATATTTGCCTCTGAAGGAAGATTGGCCTGAAGAACTGAAAGAACCTTCTATTTGGGAGATAGGCTCAAGCATGTAATATTTTCGTACAAATTTCGTATAAAATTTGTGTGAAATAAAATTTTTTGAAAAAAGGGAGCAAAGCTTTCAATAAAGCATATCTCTGAAATGTTTATACTGGGATGGACTTTCCAGATACCTGAGAGCGGGATATCTAGGTGTTGAAATGGAAGTAATTAGCTTGTTATTGTAAGATCTTTTAAATGATGATGGAAACCCAGCAGTACTGCAGCAAGAATTAAGCTTTCCTGATCCTGTGAAAGCCTAAACTGCAAGCTCTTTGTCACTGTGTCATTTCTATGGGTATCCTTGTGAGCTGAAGTAAACTACCAGGATAACTGCTTCTCCTGCCTCCCAATGGCAGCAAAATGAGAAAGACTTTGCTATAGTAACAAAAGGACTGATCAATAATTTGTAAAGCATTTGTAAAACATTGCATAACAAAGTTTAAAAAAAATAAAAAATACATATAAATGGGCAAACGCTAAACACTACAATAAAATTTTTAAAAAAACTAAGTTTAAAGTTCTTGCAAGGAATACATTTTAAATATAAAAACAGATAAGCTAAAACGCGACTGGAAAATTATAACGATAAGAAACTGGAATGGTTGTTTTAGTAACTTCAAAGTAAACTTCAAGGCAAGAGGGATTACTGGAGAAGATAAAAAAGCTACTTCTTATTGATAAGAACATTGAAAAATATTCATCAAAGAACACACATAAAAAAGTAACAGAAGAAAAAAAAAGAAATAGATAAATCCAACCGATTACAATTTTGATAATTCAAAAAATTGTACGAAAAAGCAAATGACCTGGAATAGATAAGATAATATTAAAAAAGAGGAACAAAATTGAAGGACTTTATA
>NW_007728145.1:29332-30726 GCF_000696425.1 Galeopterus variegatus | reverse complement strand
TTCTACTATGTATTTACTGAGGGTTCCTGATAGAGAGAAGAGTATGAATGAAACACATAAATTCATGATGAAAAGATGAAAGACACAAATTCAGGAAGTTCCATATATGCTAATCCAACTCCCAAGAAATAAAGTCATCACCTAAGCATGTTTTAGTGAATATGCATAACACCAAAATAAAAAAGAAACAACATTCAGAGAATATAGATGAATTACCTTCAAAGAGCAATATTTAACCAAATACTGACCTCTCAACACAAAACAAACAAACAATCAAAAAGATATTATGTTAGATATTTTACTAGTTTGCCAGGGCTGCTGATCCTCAAACTTGGCTCTTAATAAACTGATTTATTCCTGATTTTTTCTAAGGACTCTAAAGGAAGGATTTGTTCCAGACTTTTTTCTTCCAATATCTCTTCACAAAATCTTCCCTCCATATGTATCTCTGTTTCCAAATGTACTCCTTTTTATAAGAACTGCATTTATATTGTATGATCTGTCCTAAGGATCTCATTTTAACTTGATTATTTCTGTCTTCAAATAAGACCCTGGCTCCAAATAAAATTATATTCTGAGGTACTGAGAGTTAACAGTTCAACATATAAATTCTGGGGGTGGGGGGGGGGAATATAATGTAATACATACAAGATATCTGCATGTCCTGGAAAAAAAAATGCCAATCTAAGATTTGATTTCTAGCAAAATCATTGATTAAGACTGAAACTAAGACATTTTCAGACCAACAAAACCTGTGCAAACTCATCATTAACAAATTCATTTCAAGAAAGTAAAGGCTAGTCAGGATAAAGGAAACTATCACAGATCAAAAATCAGAGATGGAAAAAGACATTTTAAAAAAATCATAGTGAATAATATGTGAGTAAATTTATAAGCCTTAAATATGCTGCATAAAGAAATAATAATGACATCTTGTTCAGTTTAAAAAATATAAAGCTATAAAATACATATAAATAATAGAAAATACATTAAGAGGAGAATAACTTTCAAGTCAAGCATTATAAGGTAGCATTATCTCAAACCATCTTAAGATACCAAGTAATTTTAGACCTTCATAAATTAAATTTTCACTTTTAATTTGTAGAATAACTACTAAAACACAGAGGAATAACAGAGAAATCAATTCTAAATTAGTACAGGAAAAAGGTCATTACAAAAAATAATAGTCAGGTAATTTTTAAAAATATGCCACAAGGAAGGGAAGCAAAACAGAATCAAGAGATAGAAAGTGTAAGATAAGATAAGAGGGTGGCTTGATACCCAAATACATCAGTGATTACACTAAATACAAATGGATTAAACACTCCAGTTCAAAAATCAGTTATTATCAGGCTAGATTTATAAACAAATTCAACCACTGGAAGTTTATATCA
>NW_007728145.1:28804-29169 GCF_000696425.1 Galeopterus variegatus | reverse complement strand
AAAAATCAGTTATTATCAGGCTAGATTTATAAACAAATTCAACCACTGGAAGTTTATATCATAGAGAACAAAAACATAAAATAGAAAAAAAATTAAATTCAGAAGGCAGAAAGTGCTATACTATGCAAATAGTAAATGGAAGAAGGCTGATGTTCCCACAGTTAAAAAGCATTAATATATGTATAAAGTGATTCTGAGATTATACTACACATTTACTAAAAAATTGTTTATATGTATGGTGGGTGTGTGTGCCTGCATATACTGAAAGGAATGATAATATCATTTTAAAGTTGCCATAGTCAAAATGTATGCTGACACAGCTTTTCTAAATATATAAATTGTGGTTATATTGGCAGCAGGAAGAC
>NW_007728145.1:18494-28234 GCF_000696425.1 Galeopterus variegatus | reverse complement strand
ATGTATGCTGACACAGCTTTTCTAAATATATAAATTGTGGTTATATTGGCAGCAGGAAGACGTTTTTCAAAGATCTTTCTATGAAAGATTATGTCCTATAGGTAGGCTGTCAAAATCTTTTCTTCTATAAAGTTATTCTTAAGCCAAATTTTCCTTTTTGACAAGGAAATGCATTTACACGATGCAGAAGTTAAAAGCCAAAGGTATATCAGAAAAATCTCACTTTTACCCCTGCCCCATGTATCTTTTTCTGTCATTTCTCCTAAATTGAACAATTTTGTTGTTCCATGTGAATTGTTTTTCATTTTTAGCAAATGCAAGTGCAAATCATTTTCTCCCTCTTTTTTAAACAAAATGCAGTATGGATTTTACAGTGTTTATCCATTGATTTTCATATAACTGTACTTCACTTTTACATATTTTTTTTCAGTTCGTGACAATGTAAATGAGTGACAGGATATGATAATGCAGACACTCAAGCTTGTTTAGCTTTCGTCTGGTTCAACATGTGTTTATTTTACATTTGCATAATGTTATTCTGATAAGTTGTAACTGTTTATGGTTTAATAAGAAAAAGTCTATCTTGAATGACATGTTTTATTAATCATTTTAATGAATAGATCGGTAGCATGTTAATTAACTTTTCACATGACAATAAAACTAGAGAAATAGCTACAAAGGACACTCAGAATTTCAAAGGATCTTGACAAGTCAGCAAGACGGGATAGTAGTTTTTTAAATAAACATTGAAACAAACAAGTAGAATATATTTTGAATGGAAATATAGAGACATTCTTTGAAAAACTAACAAAAATAAAATACAAAGGAGGAAATTTGTCAACATTTGTGAACAAGTTTTATTTGTTAGACAACTATGTCAGATGACTTTAAGACATAAATATCATCTTTGTATAAATAGAAATACAATGCTGATGAGCAAGAAAATGATCATGCTGAACTCTGAATTGATTAAACCATATCTGTCTGGATTATTGTATCTTATTCTGGGCATTTTTTGATGGCTGATTGCTGATGTGAATTTAAAATGTGAGCAGAGTAAGATCATTCCTGTTAGTGAAGAGATATAAAACTCAGTCAATACTGTAAGATTACTATCAGAAGTCTAGTACAATCTTAGCTTAATTAATGAGAGTGTTACATAAAGAAGAGAGGATGAGAGCTCCACACATATTAGTCATACTTTAGTGTAGTGTTCAGTTATGTTTTGGGCTCTGAGATTAAGAAGGATATTAATATGGCAGGGAATAATTTAAAATAATAATCAAAATCATAAAGAAATATTTATGCTTCTGTCCGAGATGGAATATCTGGGATCAGATTTACTCTCTCATCTAAAACAACAAGAAAACAAACTACATGAAACTATGGCATTGAAGACATTGGACATCGGGACATTAAGGAGGGTGATACATAAGAGACAGAAACACACCAGGTTAGCCATAAAATTACTGCCAATTACTGCCTTAAAAGGCCTGGGAGTAGTTCCTGATACATTTGGAAAACACACACACACACACACACACACACACACACAAACACGTAATTCATGGGATACTGGTACAGGACTCAAGAAAATTTTGAATCATAATTCATAATTGAAAATGATTGTTCATAGACCTAGCAATGCCACAGATCTGCCAAAGGAACCTCAAGTGCAGGATCCAGAAGGGTCAATCTGTTTTCAACTAACTTAATTGCAACAAAGTTTGAGAATACTCATAGAAATGCAAAAATATCCAGCACTAAAAAAAAATAATATGTACCATGTTTCAAGTCAAACATTGAAAGATTATTAGGCATGAAAAGAAGCAGAAAAACACACACCATAATGAGGATAATGGTCAATCAAAAATGAACCAGAACTGACACAAATGATCAAATATGCAGAAATGGACATTAAAACATTTATTATAACTGTATACTGAAAAGTTTGAGACATGAATAAAAAAGACCCAACTCGAACTTCCAGAATTAAAAAAAATTACAATGAAATGAAAAATACACTAAATGTGATTAACAGCAGATTGGACATTGCATGAGAAAAGATAAGTGAACTTGGATTATAGTAAGACATACATACACAATAAATAGAATTTAAAAAAATGAGAACATCAGTGATTTTAATACAACTTCATGTGAGTTCATATACTTTGAAATGGAGTCCCTGAAAGAGAAGAGGGACTGAGGACAGAAAAAATATTTGCATCAACAATGGGCAATATTTTTCTGTTTCATGAAAACTATAAACCTGCATCTCAAGAAATCCTAAACACAAGAATGCTAAGAAAATGACACCAAATAAAAACATAATCAAATTGCTCAAAATAAGCGATGCAGTGAGGATTTTAAAAGCAGTCATAAATAAAAACACTGTTATAAAGAGAGTAACAAAGATAAAGAGGCAGCTGATTCATGCTGGAAACAATGCAAGGGGTGAGACAGGAAAGCAATATCTTTAAAGTACCAAATGAAAACAAAGACAAAAACAAACATAAAACACTGACAACCCCAAATTCTATAACTAATGAAAATGTCTTCAAACAAAAAGTAAAAAAAGTCAATAATTGATTTTAAAAAACTGAACAATTTATCAAAAGCAATCTTCTATAGGGAACGTTGAAGGAAGTTCTTCAGGGAGAAGGCAAATATCAGATGGAGATATGAATCTATACAGAGGAAAAAAGGGTAATGGAAATTACACGAGTAAGTACAATTTTCTTATCATGTAAACTGTTTAAGAGATAACTCTTTTTTTTTTTTTCGTTTTTGTCTTTTTTCATGTCCGGCAACGGACCGCAACCCTCAGTGTCACGCCCGTACCGGACCGAGACCGGCAACGGGATCGCAACCCTCGGTGCTGCGCCCGCCCCTCGCTCAGCCAGTGAGCGGGAACTGGTCTGTATGTGGGATCCGAACCCTCGGCGGGAGCGCCACACTCACGCCACGCTCCCAAGCAGCACACTGTAGCAGTGCGCCACCGGGCCGGCCCCTAAGAGATAACTCTTTAAACAAAAATAATAACCATGTGTTTTGTATTTTGGAGTTTAAAATTGTGCATAAAATGTTTCACTACAGTATTCTAGAAACAGGATGGGGAGAAATAAAAGCATACTATTCTACTAGTATTAGTAATAGTATTTCTACTATTGAAACGGTATAATATTACCTGAAGGTAGACTATGGTAAGCTGAAGATGTATATTATGAACACTAAAGCAACCAGAAAAATAATGAAGCAAATAAGCGAATAAGGAGATAAAATACAAAATACTCAATTACTGTAAACAAAGACAGAAAAGAAATAAAAAGGAAAGTGAAAATGGGATAAATTGAAAACAAACAGAAAGATGATAGATTTAAACCTATCTATATCAATTGTATATAAATAATTCAAAAAAGACTGGCAGATTGGATGAAAATCAAAACCCAACTATAGCCTACCTCCAAGAAATCCATGTTAAATAAAAAAAAAAAAAACATAAATAGGTTAGAAGTAAAAGGATCTAAAGAGGTATGACATGCTAACTCTAGTCAAATAGAAACAGGAGTAACTATTTCAATATCAAATAAAGTCTGTTATAGAGCAAAGCATATTACTAGAAATAGAGAAAATCATTTGATAGTGATAAAGGGATCGATTCATTTAGGGAACAAAAATAATCCTGAAGTTCCATACATTTAATGACAAAGTTACAAAATACGTGAAGGAAAAATGCATAGAACTGAAAAAAACCCAAAATTATAGTCAGAGATTTCAAACCCTACCTCAAAATAATATAATATAACAAGAAAACAAAAAATCAGCAAGGACGTATTGAGCTTGAACAACACAAACAACTTGACGTAATTGTCATTTAAAGAAAATGCTAAGCCAATGAAACAGAATACAATATTTTTTCAAGTACACAGGTAAAATTTTCCAAGATACAACATATTTTAGTTCATAAAGTTTCTCAATAAATTTTAAAAGTTTCAAGCCAAAAAAATTATGTTATGGTAACAATATAATGAAATAAGAAATAGAAATTATGAGCAAAAAAGATACAAAAAATTCCCCCAAATTTGGAAACTAAATAATATGTTTTGGTATAACCCATGAGTCAAAGAAGAAACAAAAAATAGAAAGTGTTTAGAACTGAATGAACACAAAAGTAAAATATAAGAGAATGTTGCATAATACTAAAGTTGTATTTAAGTGTTAATTTATAGCACTAAGAATCTATTTAAGAAAAGTAGAAGAACCTAAATCAACAACCACAGTTGTCTTTTCAAGAAACATGAAGAAAAACAAATTAAATCCAAAGTAGAAAAGGAAAAAAAAAAAAAAAAAGATCAAGATAGAAACCAATAAAATGGAAAAGAGAAAAACAACAGAGAGGTATCAATGAATCCAAAAGCTATTTTTTGAGAAGATCAATAAAATTGATAGAAACCTAGCCAGACTGTGAGAAAAAATAATTATGTCTTCTCAACATGAATTATCAATATCAGAAATAGTAAAGTGATATTGCTACAGATTTGAAAGACATTAAAAAGCTAATAAAGGTAAATTATAAACAATTTTATGCCTCTCAATTAATAACTTAAATGAAATGGACAAATTTCTTGAAAGACACAAACTAGCAGAGCTCATTCAAGGATAAAAGATAAGTTGAATAGCTTTGTAATTATTAAAGAAATGAATTTGTGTTTAAAAAGTTTGCTGTAGAACTCTAATCACTCAATTAGAAGATAAAAGACACAACTTAAAAATGGCAAAATACTCAATAGTCATTTCACCAAATAAAAAAGAATGTCTGATAATCCTATAAAAAGTTGTTCACAATATCAGTCAATAGGAAAATGCAAATTAAAACCACAAGGAGATAATACTTCATACCCACTAGAATTGATATTCCTGAAGGGAGACCATAACAAGTATTGGCAAAGTTGTGGAGAAGCTTTAAATGCAAAATTTTTCAGCCATTTTGGAAAAACAATTTAGTGGTGTTTTAAATAAACACACACTTACTACATGACTCAGCAATTTCCCTTGTAGGTATCTATGCAAGAGAAATGAAAACTTAAGTGCACACAAATATTTGGATGTGGTGTTCATAGCAGCGTTATTCCTAATGACACCAAACTGAAAATGACCCATGTCCATTAACTGTAGAATGAATGAACAACCTGTGGTAAAGCCATGCAATGAAGTATTTTCAGAAAGAAAAGAAACAGGCTGCTGACACATGCAACATGGATGAGCCTCAAAAGCACTATACTAAGTAAAAGAAAACAGCCACAAAGACTACATATTGTATTATTCTGCTTATATCAAATATCCAGGAAAAGCAAATTTATAAACAGAGAACATAAATTAGTTGACAGGAAGGGGTATAGGAAAGAGAAATGACTGCAAATGGACACAAAGTACATTTCAAAAGGATATAGAAATAATAGAAATGATTTAAAATTGAATTGAGGTAATGGTTGCACAACTCTGTAAATTTACTAAAAATTATTGAAGTATACATTTAATAGTATGTAAATTAAACACCAATACAGCTGTTAAAAAAAAGTTTTCTTAAAGAAGACTGAAGGACCAGATGGCTTTCCTTGCATTATAACCAATTCTACTAAACATTTAGGCAAAATATAAAAACCAATTCTAGCCTAAATGTTCACGAAAATAGAAGTGGAGGGAACACTGCACAACTTATTATGAGGCCAATATTATTCTGATACCAAGATATTACAAGAAGATAAAACTACAGGTCAATATTTCTCATGGAAAAAAAAACATTCTAAATCTTCAATGTATAAGGTAATCACATACATGAGCAAAACAAATCAGGTAATATTTTTAAAAAAGAATTATTTGTCATAATGTTGTTTATCTCAGGAATACAAGCCTGTTTTTTTCAGCATTTGAAAATCAATCTATATAATTCACCATATTATGCCAGACTAAATAAGAAAAAATATATAGTCATCTCAGTCGTTGGAGAAAAAGCATTTGTTAAAATTCAAATTCCATTTATTATAAAAATTCTTAGTAAACTGGCAATGAAAAGAAACTTCCTGTACTTGATAAAGGCATTTACAATAATCCTAAGATCATATTTAATATTTAAAGACTGAGTGTGTTCCCTCTAAGTTTGGGGTAAAAAAAACCAAGAATGTTCTTTATCACTCCTATTGAATAGCATACTGGAGGTCTTAGCCAGAATAGTAAAAACAAGAAAAAGAAATAAATAGCACACAGTTTGGTAAGGAAGAAATAAGAAGTTATCTACTCATAGATAACATGATTCTCTGCATAAGAAAATCTTGAAAAATTTCAAATAAAGCTATCAAAATATATAAAGAACTCTCTTTAGCAAGTTTGCAGGATACAAGGTCAATATAGACAAAGTAAATTGTACATCTCTATGCTGGCAGCGAATTATTAGAAATTTAAATCAAACTTAATATTATTTACAGTAACACCATGATACATTAATTATTTAGGTTTAAATCTAACTGAATACATGCAAAATCTGTATGATGAAAACTACAAATTACTAAACAAGACAATCAAAGAAGACCTAAATAAATGGTGAGATACACTGTGTTCATTTATTGATGAATCAATATTGTTAAGATATCAATTCTCCCCAAAGGGATCTGTATATTTGACATATTCTCAATAAAAACCCAAGCAGAAATTTTAGTAGAAATTGAATAACTTTTTCTAAATTTTTAATAGAAATTCACATAATATAAAATAGCCAAAACTATTTTTATGAAGAACAATTTTGAGCAACTCACACTAATTTCATGGCTCACTGTAGAAAATGATGCACAATACCATAAGAATTATGACAATGAAGTATTTATAAAAGGACTAACCAATAGATCAAGGGGACAAAATAGAGAATCCAGCAATAGACCCTCTCATACAAAATCAGTGATTTTTGCCACAGATTACAATGCAATTAAAAGGAGGAAAGATAGTCTTTTCAACAAAAGGTCCTGGAACATATGTGAAAATGAAGTCAAAATGGATTATTAACTATAAACCTCTGGAGTATAACATAGAAGAAAATCATTGTAACTTTGGGTGATTCAATCAACATTTTGGATATAACACCCAAAGTATGACCCATTTAAAAAAATGAATGAATTCAAGTTTATCAAAATTGAACACAACTGCTCTTTAAAACACAATGTTAGAAGAATAAAAAGACAAGCTGCAGACCAGAAGAAAATATTTACAAAACACATATCTAATAATGGACTTAGGCTCAAAATATGTAAAGAACTCTTTTTAATTAGAAACTAACCCACAAATAAAATGCACTAAATTTTTACACAAATATTTCTTCAAAGAAGATATGTAAATGGAAAATAAGCACATGAAAAGATACTCAATATCATTAGTCATTAGAGAAATGCAAATAAAAATCATTACATGCACATTAGACTGGCAAGAATTTAAAAATAAGTGAAATAGCAAGCCCTGCTGTGATTATGGAGTGAATGGAAATGCTCATCCAGAAAGAAAGAAATACAGAATGATACTGCCTTTTGGAAAATAGTTTAAAGTGTTTCTATAAAGGTAAACCTACACTTACCATATGATATTGTGATTCCTTTTTTAGGCATTTAGTCACATCAAATGAAAACTAACGCTCACAAAGAAAACTGTACACATATGTTTATAATGGCTTTATGTTCAGAATCACCAAAAAACTGGAAAAAACTTAAATGTCCTTTAACTGCCAAATGAATAAACAAACTGTGGTATATCCATACAATGGAATACTCCTCAGCAATAAAAAGCAACAAAATACTGATGTATTAAACAATATGGATGAAGACAAATGCATTGTGCTAAGTGAAAGGAATGAGACTCAAAGGTCACATATTCCATGATTACATTTATATAACCTTCCAGAATAGATACAGCCATAAATATGGAAACTGATGAGACGTGCCAGGGGTGTGAATGCTGGGTTTGACTACCAAGGGGCATGAGGTATTTTTATTATATACCTTGATTGTGGTGGTGGTTATCTGACTTTATGCATTTGTCAAAACTCACAGAACTCTATACTAAAATGAGTATACTAAAATGTGTTCATGGAAATGAGGATTTTTTAAACAAGGACATGCACATTTATTTGTTCAAATAACAAATAAACTGAATAACAGGTGAATAACAAAATACTCTGTAGAAAGTAGGGTTTCTAATTTTCACAAAACTGGATATGTAAAACATTAAAATTTACATATTTATTTTTATAATCTCTACAATTATTTGAAATAGCTCTATAAAGTCTTCAAAAGCATGCAAATATCAAATTAATTTCAACAGAGGAAGACGAATAAACTTTTCAAAGGCAAATTTATTTCTAAGCAAATCAACAAGTCCACTTAATAAAAAGAAAAGAACAGAAATTAAATATCTAAGTTTAGCAAAATAAATTGCATAAAAAATCAACAAAACGGAATATAAACACAAGGGCATTTCAGAAAGTTCACAGAAAAAGAACTTTACAGCAAAAAAACCAAGTAACCCAATTAAAAAATGGGCAAAGGAGCTGAATAAGCATTTCTCAAAGGAAAATATATCAATGGCTAACAGACACATGAAAAAATGCTCAGCATCACTCAGCATCCAGGAAATGCAAATCAAAACCACACTGAGATACCATCCTTCTCCAGTTAGGATGGCTAATATCTAAAAGACTGAGAATGATAAATGCTGGTGAGGTTGCAGAGAAAAAGGAATCCTCCTATACTGTTGGTGGGACTGAAAAATGGTGCAGCCTTTATGTCAAATGGTATGGAGGTTCCTCAAACAATTGTAGATAGGTCTACCATATAACCCAGCTATGCCACTGCTGGGAATATGCCCAGAGGAATGGAAATCATCAAGTCAAAGGGATGCGTGTACTCCAATATTCATTGCAGCACTCTTTACAATAGCCAAGAGTTGAAACCAGCCCAAATGCCCATCATCTGATGAGTGGATATGGAAAGTGTGGTATAATTACACAATGGAATACTGCTGCACTATAAAAAAGGATGAAATACTGCCATTTGCAATGAAATGGATGGACTTAGAGAAAATTATGTTAAGTGAAACAAGTCAGGCACAGAAAGAGAAATACACACGTTCTCACTTATTTGTGGGAGCTAAAAATAAACAAATAAATACACAAACAAATGGCGGGGGGCAGGGGGAAGAAGATGCAACAATCACAATTCCTTGAACTTGTTAAGACAAGTGAACAGACATGATGTTGAAGGGTGGGAGGGGGCCGAAGGAGTGGGGAAGGCAGATTCAGTAAAGGTACATGAAAATCAACTACATTGTATATTGATAAAATAAAATAAAATAAAATAATTGAAAGATAATGGAAATCTTTCCGTGAACTTTTGTCTGTTTGTTTAAACCCCCCCCTTTTTTAAATACTAAGATCATAAAAAAATATATTATTTGACCACAATAATGGAAGGAAATTTGAAATCTCATGTGTGGAAATTAAACAATATTCTGCTAAGTAAACAATAGATAAAAAGAAAAATCACAAGGAAATTAGAGAGTACTTGAGATAAGGATCAAAGCACAACATATCAGAATTTATAGGATTCAGGGCTCATGAATGCTTAGAGGAAAATTTATAGTTGTAATCACCTATATTAAATATAAGAAAAATCTCAAATCAGTAACATAAACTTCTTTTTTTAAAA